>NC_142930.1:146160674-146298174 GCF_046866305.1 Octopus bimaculoides
CTGTTTTGTCTTACAAGCAGAACAAAAACATGAAGAAACAAAACTGATTTGTGATTGGTGTTCATTTGAAAATTTCAAGGGTTAACATTGGAAAATACCCATCTTAAGACATTTTGCAAACAAAAATCAGGGAATATAGAGAATTGAGCTGTCAATTCTGTTAAAGATGATACTGAGAAAGAAAATATGAATCAATAAAAATTATTCATTTATTAATTGTGCTACTTTAACAAAGAAGAGGGAATATATAAATTATATAGGAGATATAATTAGAAATAGATGTTAGATAGAGGTTGTTATTTTGGGAGGGCTCACTACAAAGAGCCGAGTCAAAATTTCATGTTGATCAGGTCTAAGTTTTGCCTGACCGTTTACTCAACAAAAGTTAAAGTACCAGTCAATAGAAACTTTACAATAATTTGGAATAGAAACATGCTAAAACTAATCATGAATAAATCTAACTGATCATCATTTTCATCTATAATTCATTCACACAAACAGAAACATCATAAGGATATAAATCAAATCCAGTACCTGACAGGTGCTTTATTTTATTTACCCCAGAATGAAAGGCAAAGTGAACTTCAGTAGTATTTGAACACAGATAACAAAAGACTATAATTACTGTAGTTTAACAATTTTGCTATTAGTATTTAGACACTAGAACATAATCCTTAATTATTTGAAGAGGGATTGTGCTTATGTTACTTTCATAGAAGGCCTGTGATAGCGATGGACAGAACTCCTTTACCAAACTAGACCTATAAAAATTACTTTAATGACTGGAATAAAATTTTAAGGAAACCAGTAAATTTAATTATTAATTTGCTTCATTCATCTTCAAATTATAGTAATGTTTGTATGAAATATTTTTTTTAACTTTTTTAAAATATAAAAATCTGCAACCACTCCTACATGCATTTTATGAAATGCAGGGTGTCTGAAAAGTAACTACCTATTTTTAAAATTAAGAGAAATTTATACAAGAAAATTTAGAAAACTAAGAAATTTATGCAATAAAAGTTTTAGACATCAAGTGTGGTAAGAAGCTTGTTTCCCAACCATATGGTTCCGGGTTCAGCTTCACTGCGTGGCACACTGGGCAAGTGTCCTTTACTATAGTTTCAAGTCGACCAAAGCCTTGTGAGTGAATTTGGTAGACGGAAACTGAAAGAAGCCTGTTGTATATATACGTGTGTTTGTCCCCCCATTGCCACTTAACAACTAGTGTTGGAATGTTTTCATCCCTAGCATCTCAGCAGAAGAAACCAATAGAATAAGTACTATGCTTACAAAGAATAAGTCCTGGGGTAGATTTCAACTAAAACAGTCTTTAAGGTGGTGCTCCAGTATGGCAGCAATCAAATGACTGAAACAAGTAAAAGGACAAAAGAATATATATATATATATATATATTTGGTGTTTAAAAGGGCATCCAGCCATAGAAACCATGCCAAAACAGACAATTGGATCCTATCAAACTGTCCAACCCATGCCAGCAAATTTAGTGTGAATCGGTTAGATGATTAAATCAGCCTCAGTAATTGATTTGTGCTTTATTTAATCAACTGCAGAAGGGTGACAGGTAAAACTGTCCTTTGAAGGATTTGAACTTGGAACAAATTCTGTGGTACATTTTATCTGATGCTCTAATGTTTCTGCCAATCAACTACCTTCACATTGTTAAATATAATACTAGAAGACCGATACAGTATGTGCTATGAATGAATGAATAAATGAATAAATAAATATACACAAGTCGTATTCATATGCATTTAGTCTCTTAAGCCTATGAAGACATTTTCAATAGCTTCAGATGAACATTGGACCTCTTGGTTTAACTGTCTTTACAGGTTATTAAGAATCACTTATCTCCCCTCCCAAAGATGTAGTAGAAAAAAAAAACTTATTAAAAGGTAAACTAAATTACGGCAGACACAAGTCATTTGCTGGTACAAAGTTGACATCTTGAAAATAACTACTTAGGTACCAGACAGGTGGAGAGACAAAGTGTAAAGACAGTAAAACCAGTTGATTCAATCCTCATCTGAAACTGATGAAAAGGCCTTCATGGTCTAATTTCACAGTCCAAATGCTTACAAGAGAGTGGACTTTGCAAAAGGCACTGAAAAAAGCAGATGATGTTAAAGTAAGTGCTGGACAATTAATTAACTCGACCACCCATGTAAGGCCCTAATATGATTTGAAATCAGGACACAAAGAGCAAGAACAAATACAGCAAGGTATCTTGTCCAGTTCTCTAACAATTCCATCAGGCCACCAATCCACACTAGCACTTTATTTACTGATCCTGAAAAGATGAAAAAGTAAATCAGTCTCAGCATAATTTGAACTTAGAATGCAAGAAACTGAAATAAATACCAAATGGTATTTGATTCAATGCTCTCACTGCCAATTTGAAAACTACAACATACTTGATCTTTGGACAATCCTAGAATATTGCATTGATTATAACTAAAAGTTTTGTAATGAAGAGTAGCTCTAATAGCAATGTACAGACTATGTAAGAGGGCTATAGTAGCCATATATTATTGTAAAACTTGAATATAATTGGTATAGCTACAAATATTTGAAGTTGTAAGTGACAATAAAAAAATGTATCATTAATATGATGGTTGTTGGTTGAAAATTATAAAAAGCTGATATCTATACCACCACCACCACCACAATTATCATCATGCAGTGTTTTAATTGGTTTCTCCATGCTAACATAGGTTAGCATGGGTCTGGTGCATATTATATTGACATTCATCTTATATTAATCATTTGTCACATTTTTTAGCATTTCATCCAACTTCCAGAGATCTAACATCACAGTATTTTCTACAATCTTTAGAAATAACATACATAATCTCACACTTGCATCTTTCAATTTCATTCCACACCAAGTCCTGGAATAGAGGAAAAAAATACTATTTTAAATTAATTGTTATAGGTTGCATCTTCTGACACACACAAGAGAGAAAACTGGCCAACTTTGTAGTCATGTCTTACAATGTGGACTGGGTGCATTCTGTTGTTGTTGTTGGCACTCCGTCGCTTACGACGTCGAGGGTTCCAGTTGATCCGATCAACGGAACAGCCTGCTTGTAAAATTAACGTGCAAGTGGCTGAGCACTCCACAGACACGTGTACCCTTAATGTAGTTCTCGGGGATATTGAGCGTGACACAGGCACAACAGAAACAGGAAGTAAGAGTGAGAGAAAGTTGTGGTGAAAGAGTACAGAAGGGTTTGCCACCATCCCCTGCCGGAGCCTCGTGGAGCTTTAGGTGCTTTTCGCTCAATAAACACTCACAATGCCCGGTCTGGGAATCGAAACCGCGATCCTATGACCGCGAGTCCGCTGCCCTAACCACTGGGCCATTGCGCCTTGACGGGTGCATTTTATCACGTCAACAATACAGAATTGTTGTTGTTCATCTAAAACAGGTAGCCTGTAATACAGGTTGCAGAGTCCATGTCTCATTCATATGGTTATATGACTTTGAAGATTCCTTCTTCAGCATGTCCAATGGGATGCATAGAATACAGAAAACTAGCCAAGAAACTTAACTATTTATATACGAAGGAGAACAGAGTAGGAGCTAGACCACAACCTGAGAAAACTACAAAAATCTTTTGTTTTAATACGGACTTTAACTTGTACATGAAGCAGTGGGATTCCAAAGATACACAAAATTTCAAAGCAACCAAAGAATGTAGCTAGAGGGTAAAGTCATATATAAAAGCCTTTGTAAAATTTATAAAAGCCACAAACAGTAGCTCATGCTTTTCTCTCATAATTCATGTAAAGATCATGTTTACTTCTAGACTGTGGTTGAATCTACACGAACTCTCTGCGAGCCCTAAACATGTTTCTCATCATATTTTACCTGTACGGTTATATAGATATTGAGAATTCTAAAATCTTCTGGAATCAAGAAAAAATGCTTTTCCAGTAAGAAACACGCTGTTGTGCACTCTCATCATTGCTGCAGTGCTGTAAAGCTAGTTGGGGTTGTCTCATTTGAGTTGGCAAAAGGTGTCATAAGCCTGCTCCAAACTTGTGTCCTTTATACTGCTACCAATCTAACAAAACAAACACACTTGTGCTTGGCTGTAAGCAGAACAGTAATTATCTCTCCAGCCACTCAGGATAGCTTGCACAACACCAATGCATTCCTAAATCTTTTAGGCAGAAGTTCAGTATTAACCAGAACGACAATACAAATATGACCCAACCCCACTCAGGTAAGTGGCCCCGTTTGATTTGTAGGAAAGGTGTGGGACCTGTTTGATTTGTAGGAGAGATGTAGGCAGGAACTCCATACAGTGTAAGCTATGGACATACGAGACATGCAGTGGATTGATAAAAAGGTTATCAGAAAAGATAGTTTTCATATGTGGAAGATGCAGAGGATCCATAAAAACTTTAAGAGACACGGGAAATTGATTCTCTCAAATGCCCTGGTGGCTCATTAGACGCAGGAGAAAATTTCTGTTACCTAGGGACCAAATTAGTAGTGGAGGAGGATGCATGAAGAGTGTGATAGCTAGAATAATAGGATGGAGGGAATTCAGAGAGCTGTTACCTCTGTTGGCCATGAAAGATTTTATGATGCATGTATATGGACAGTAAATCTACATGACAGTGAGACATGGGCCATGAATGCAGAAGACATGTAAAGGTTAGAAAGGAAGGAGGCTAGTATGCTCCACTGGATGTGTAACGTAAGCGTACATGTTTGACAGAGTGCTAGTGTTCTGAGAGAGAAGTTAGGCATAAGAGGAATTAGTTGCTGTGTGCAAGAGGCAAGACTGCACTGGTTTGGTTATGTGATGTGGATGGGTGCCAACAGCTCCATAAAGAAGTGCCGAATTCTCAAAGTGGACGAAACACATGGAAGTGGGAGATCCAGGAAGACAAGGGATGAAGTACTGAAGAATGACCTCAGAAAGCTGAACCTTTCAGGTGAGATGACACGGGACTCAGATGTCTGGTGCCTTGCCATACTCAAGAAGACTTGTACTCCACAACAGAAGTGTTAAGACTTATCCTTCTGGTGGTGTCTTACACTTGTGGTGGTGCCACATAAAAGAACCTGTGTGACTCCACGTATAAAGCAACTGTGTCGTGCCACATAAAAGCACCCAGCACACTCTGTAAAGTGGTTGACATTAGGAAGGGTATCAAACTGTAGAAACCAAGTCTGGTGCAGCTGCCCAGCTTACCAGCTCAGGTCAAACCGTCCAACCCATAACAGCATGGATGAATGTTAAATGATGATGAAGTAATATGATATATATTACTTTTAGCCTACCAATATGCTGATCGCTTTGTTTTTATTGCATAACAGCAATTCAATGTCTTCACATAACCAGCCAGGTTGAACTTTAAATTTCTTTCCAAAGTTGGTTGTTGAATCTTTGATCACTGTCCTCAGTTACATCCAAGAATCAAATAAATTTCAGAGAAAAATATTGCCAAACAGCTTCTAGAAATGATTTACACATACCAGATCCTTGAATTTTGCTGTATCTTGATGTCAATTTAGGTCATACAGCACTGGAGACCATGGGCAGTAACCCACAGCAAAAGCATAACTGTTGTTATTGTACAAAGATAACTCTGACACTGTTCAAAAAGTGCTAGAAACAAAACAAGGATATTATTACCAGATAATTTTGCAACGTTTTGTACCACAAATAAATAAATCATAATAATTAAAGATAGAGAAATCAATATTATAATTAACAGAAAATACTGGTAATTCTTTGCAGTTCCCATTCATGTTCCAGCTAGATCCTGGTAATTCTGGATTACACATTTCCATTCAACACTTGCTTGACACAATGATGATGATAGAGGTTAACTTACAGTTAGTCAGCTCATCAGTAAATTAAGAGCAGTAACAGTCTTGACAAATGGAGAACATTAATTTGTTAAACACATTACAGTAAAACATGTCAGCATCTCTGTCTTTGATAGCACCTGTTGCTACTAAAGAATCTTTGGAGATAAAGATGTAGATGCTAAAATTTCCAGAATTACTAATCCATTGTTATATGGTGTTATTTTTCATCTATTTGAAGTGAAATCATTCAAACCTGTAATACAATGTTAACATTTCAAAAATGTATAAAGAAGTGCAAATTTAAGTGGGCCACTGATTGTCCAAAACTTACCACTTCATGCAGTTACCTAATACTCATTTAATAAATGACAATGTGAAAGGGGGAAAAAAAAAAAAATTTTAAGCATACTTCATAAAATAACAAAACACAATGCCAAATCAATTGTGAATTATTAAACAAACTAATATTAAAAGAAAAATATGCATACAATACAAAGAATTTTAAATGATAATAAACCGAGTCAGTCAAGTGTGTGTCCATCTTACCAAATGTAACAGACAAGACAGACAACAAAAAGCAGGCACATATCTCTAGTAAAGAGTTAACAACTGAGGCTACCTTGCTTAATTGTTTATTACAATTGTTGGCTTCTCAAGTAAATTGCTCATGTATCACTATTTGGCTGGCAGAGATGGTCTTGTACAATTTGTACTAAAAGTAGCAATAATGATAATTATTATTACAGTAGTAATTAGAATGGATAACAATAGTAGTCAGGTATAGAGAATCAAAGACTGTTTTTACATGGGAAGGATTGGCTGTAATAGAGTTTAAAGGTCAAAACATTTTAAAAAGATACTTTGCAATGACTGAGAAAACATGTTCAAACCCCTTTCAGTCATTGTTTCTTCTAACTCTGAAGAACCACAGCATCATTTCTCTATGTGGCTTGTTCATTTTTCTCTCTCTTTTCTTTAGTTTTTTTTTTTCTTCTTCTTCTCACGTTCCCATTTCAACTCCAAGCCCAAATATGCTAATTCTACAAGAACTAAAACACTCCAATTTGAAACTTTGTACTTAACACAAAAAGCAATTTCCAAAACAATCCTGATTAACCCCCACAAAAAAAAAAAAAAAAAAAAAAATTTCCAATGTGAAGTCTTTTCTTTAAGTTATCTCTCTTCAATTCTTACAATTGTCAACATTGTTTCTATTTTTTTTTTTCCTCAGAAGAAAGTAATACTTGTGTTTTTGTGTTTACTTTCAAAAGCTTACTCTTGTCTTTGAACTAAAATTCTAAAATCTTAATTTAGGTTCCTAATTTTTTTTTATTCTTTCTTAAAAAAAAAAAAAAAAATCAGTGTACAGGAAAGATGCCTCAAAGCATTCTTTCTTTTAATCTCCTTTCATTGGTATTTTTTTTCTCAATCTGGTTGGGAAAATATGGAACAGGGAAAAGAGCAATGTATCAGGTAAACAGTAATGGTGTTTATATATTGATTACACACAAGACCTGAGACCCTTGCAAATACCTTTGTTTTTTGTTTTTTTTAATCTTCATCTTTCTCGTTTTAACCTTTTGAATACTGGATCTATGATGTTCTCAATTTACAGTACTCAAAAAGTCAATGGTTTGGTCAACAAAACCTAACATATCCAAACCTCACCAAATCCATCACTGCCACCATCAAAGTTCTTTTCCTTCATCAGTTCAAAGAAAAATGGAAAAATACAAATAAAACAAATTACAAAAAAAAAAAAAAAAAAAAAAATTACCAAAGGAATATTTCTAGTTTCTTGACCCAAGTGGTTATGATGGCAATTATTTATCTGGGTTTCTTTTATTTTAATACTGTGTATTCTTCTGCTAATGATGTTTGATTGCATAAATATGTTTTCAACTAATCTTCTAAGTTTTTATAAGATTTAATATATTTTATTGCTCCAGTTCAAAGCTAATGCAATTTTCTGCAAATTAAAAAGGAGTAGAAACTTGTCCAAGGCAGGAGTCCCATAGCTTTATTTTTGAAATTTTTCTTCTTTTATAAAATCAGCTGTCATTTTATCCAGTTTTTCTTTTCTCCATTAGAATTGTTTTTTTTTAATAAGACTGATCTTAAAGAAAGTATTCCTGTAATATAAAAGAATATGATTCAATAATAAGAGTTCACGTCCATGTCCAGCTGTGTGAATGTATGTTTGCATGTGTGTGTTTAAAAATATGATGTAAATGTTCATATTTGCAGTATAGTATATATATATCACAGGGAAATACCCAAGGACTATACAGATTCTGATAAGAATCTAAGACACCTTAAACTTCCTTCAGATCTAATTATTAAATATTTGTTTTCTAAGAAATAGCGGACAGATTTGATTGATTTAGGTGGGGGGAGGTTTAAAAAAAAAAAAAAAAGCATTCTTCAAGATAACCACCTGTCGATGTCTCTCAAAAGAGCTGGCTATAAAATTCTTTTGGGGGAGTCACACACTATTAGTGTAAGAGGAAATAAGGTAAAGCATAAGCAACTAATTATCTGTCAAGCTAGCAGACCAATGATAAACCATTGAATAGAGGTTGCATCAATATATTGGGAGAGGGAGAGAGAACAAACCGATCTTTTTTTTGTCATTAGCCTGTTAATGAAAGAGCAGACGATTAAAATAAGAAATTCGTTAGAATTTAAGGGAGAAGAGAGAAAGGAGGAGAGAGTGAGAGAGAGAGAGAGAGAGAGAGAGAGTAAAAATTATAGATAAAGAGAAGTAAGAAAAATTGTGAAGAGACTGGGAAGGAAGTTAACAAAACAGAGTTGTCTTCTCGTGCAGGTGTCCTCAGATTGGCAACAAACTGAAAAAGGGAAGAATGGGACTTAACTTGGAGGGGATCAAACTAATTAATAACAGCCGAAAGTAATTGTTAAATATAGATGCCTATGTGTGCGTGTGTGTATGTGTGTGTTCGTGTGTGCGTGAGCAGAGAACAAAATGCATTCTTTTATAACACAGGTAACCTTGGTAACAGATGTCAAAATCATTGTTTATAAGATCAAGCCAGAGCAACAAGAACCCTTTTTTTTTTCACCACCAGTTGTGGAAAGTAGAGCTGCTGCTGTAATAGTAACAACCCTTCTTTGTTTTTGCTGTAGAAGTAGTAGAAGTAAGAGTATTATTAATAATAGTAGGAGTAGTAGTAGTAGTAGTTGCGGATGAATTGAGTTTCTTTTAATTAGTAGTCCTTTTTTTTTTTTTAATTTAAAATTTTCTGGAATTTGGAAAAGTTAAATTAACCAACAACAAAAGATGGAGAGACGGTGGTAGTGGTGGCAGTGGTGGTGAAGTTTATGTTGTTGCTCTTCATCTCTGTTGTAAAAGCCTGTCAATGGCAGCATTCACATCACCCAGGGTAGCAGTCAAAGCTGATGGAAAAAAAAAAAAAAAAAGAATATCAAACATCAACCAACAAAAACAAACAACGATATCTAATACTAACAAAACTATGAGAGGGGAGGTTATAATCAATATAACTGATCTCCAGCTATACTGATGTATACCCAAACTATAGACCCACACCCTTTCTGATGAAGCTGAACGAAGGAAAAGCAGAAGCAACTCAACTAGTGTAACATGTCTGGCCTTACTAAAATCTCTGCTTTGCCATTGTCCTTATCATCGTCATCATCATCGTTTAACGTCCGCTTTCCATGCTAGCATGGGTTGGACGATTTGACTGAGGACTGGTGAAACCGGATGGCAACACCAGGCTCCAATCTGATTTGGCAGAGTTCCAACAGCTGGATGCTCTTCCTAATGCCAACCACTCAAAGAAAAAATACAGAATCATATCTATGTATTCATTTGCTTAAGAGCAATTCCCACCCACTATCATCAAATTGAGATAAGGTCTCAGAATGTGACACCTTACAGAGTAGACAATGAAAAACTTGGATAAATGGCAATATGCTGACTAGTGAACTTGCTCAATGATCTTGATATCAAACTGATTGAAAAATAAACACTGTGCCATTTAGTCAAGAAAAATCAATATAAATACAAATTAAGTTTAAATAATAAATGAAGGGATCAAATCCACACTGGTATTTGAATTTGGAAAACTAGGTTAACTTAGATTTACATTAAGCTTCAAATTTAGTTAACCATCTAGAAATTTCAGAACCAAAACTAAAGTCATGTAGATATATACTTTTTGCAACAAAACTATCAGAAGTACACTTAGAAACACTACCTCTAATATTAGCTTCTCGATCCACAAATCCCATTGCTGCAAGCTGTTCCAATTGAGGTCCAAAGCGCTGATCAGGAGGTTGAACCTAGAAAAAGAGATATATAAAATGTAACAAAAGAAAAAAAATTGTAAAAAAAAAAGCAAGAATGAACAAGATAAAGGAAGGCAGGATATGGCAGTGAATGAGAAAGTTTTGTTCGGTAAGATGGAAACTGCAGGACCACATGGAACAGCGCCCTGTGACTCCTATAACATGCACAACCGAAAACCCTAAAAAAGGGGCATCCTATGGGACGACCTAGATGAGATGAGGTGGTTTTTTAAGTGAAATCGTAATCATGGCTGATGCTGGTGTCATGTAACTGGCACTTGTGTCGGTGGCATGCGAAAAGCACCCTTCAAACATTGGGCCTCACGGAGGCGATGACAAATGACCGAGACTTTTGGTAATATGCCATGCTTGAGAAGACTTAGCAAGTAAATTTGTAGTTGTAGCCAATGCCAGTATTATGTAACTGGCACTTGTGCTGGTGGCACATAAAAAGCACTCTTGGAGTGGTTGGCATTAGGAAGGACATCCAGCTGTAGAAACCATGCCAAATCAGACTGGAACTTGGTGCAGCTCTTCAGCTTACCAGTTTCTGTCAAACTATCTAACCCATGTCAGCATAGAAAGCAGATGCTAAATGATGATGCTGAGTCAGAGAAGGATGAGCAGTTTCTATGTTCTTTCTCAAGGCCTCCAAGTTTGGTGAGAAGGGAAGTAGAGTTTTTGTTTGCAGACAAGAGACCTAGTCTGAATGCTTGCAATAAAGTGGTCTCTTAAGGCAGTGAGCTGGCAGAAACGTTAGCACGCCAAGCGAAATACTTAGTAGTATTTCGTCTCCCTTTACGTTCTGAGTTCAAATTCCATCAAGGTCAACTTTGCCTTTCATCTTGATCATATTCATGTGCCTCTTGGGCTTGCTCAGCTGAAGTCTGGCAGGTTCCAGTGCCTTTTGCAATTCCCCAACTGGGATTGGCGTCTAGGTTAGGATCAACCCTGCACCAATATGCCCATGTAAGTCAGATGTGGGCTCATGGATGCATAGCACTGTCCACATTTTAAAACCAAGACAGGCTGGAACCTATGGATTGGGACATGGAATGTCATCTACATACATTGCTTCATGATGGGTCTGAGACCACATACGGTAAATAAAGGGAAAAAGGTTCTGAGCCGCATAATGTTGCACAGCAGGAAGAACCCAAAATTACATGGCTGCAAAGCATATATACATTATAAAATATAGCCATGTATGCATATAATGTCAATGAAAGGGAGGTAATTATGGGTAATGCCAACAATTAACACACAACACTCAAGATCACTCCAAGAAATAAAATATAGAACACCTACCATTTGTCCTGTGCCGAGTAAACCACTAGTCATTGGATTACTTCCCATTTGACCACTGGCCATCATCTGTACCATTTGGGCCATCAAATTACTGAATGCATCAGCACTGGTATTACCACCGAGAGGGTTAGAGTCCCCGCTGGCTGTGGTATTGGTGCCACCAGTTACATTAGGAGTAGTAGATGATGTGGTAGAAGTTGTGGTGGCGGGAGAGGAGGAGGTGTTCTCACCAGCAGTCGTAGCCGGCTTGTCAGATGAATTCACCGCAGAGCCAGCAGTAGCGGATGTGTTGGTGGCTTCTGTAGAAGTAGTGGTGGTGGTAGTGGAGGCGGTGGAGGAGGCTGTGGTTGTAGTAGAATCAGTACTACCAGTGCTTGTATTACTGGTAGTAGGAATTGAAAGACCAGTTAAACTGTAAGAAAAAAATAAAATCAATATATTTTCAATGGAAACATTAAAAAAAGTTTCAGTATAGGTACAGGCATGGCTGTGTGGTAAAAAGCTTGCTTCCCAACCACATGGTTCAGGATTCAGTCCCACTGCATGGCACCTAGATATTGTGGTGTTTTATGTAGGTAAGGAGTTACAGCCAGGTGGTATAATAGTTTGCTTCAAAATCATAAGGTCCAGAGTTTGACCCAACAGTATAGCATCTAAGGAAAATATCTTTTACCCATAGCCTTGTGAGTGAAGTTGGGTAGATGAAAACTTTGGCAGCATGCATGCTGGACTGTACCAGTAATTCAAAAGGTCAACCTTGTGACACATTGTATCATGTTGACTCTGCTTGAAAATTACATTAGAAGTACAACTGTCTGTTGAATATTCAACCACTTGCATTATAATTCAATAAGTACACAGTTCAACTGACAGGACAACTGGAATACTTATTTCCATAGCTAACGGAGATCGATTTACTGTTATAATAAGTGGATTCTTTACAATCATTTGTAATATTTTGAAATCAGTCACAGATGGATAATTCCTTCTTTAGTTTCTACAAATCATCATCATTTAACATCCATTTTCCATGCTGACATGGGTTGGATGGTTTGGCAAAAGCTGGCTAGCTGGAGAGTTGTCCAGGCTCTACAAATATGATTTTAAGTATTTCTTTAAAAAAAGAAATTGAGAGATTGCTTATAATAATGTTTCAAATGTTGGTACAGGGTCAGCAGTTTTTGAAGGGTAAGTCAATTACATCAACCCCAGTACTTGACTGGTACTTATTTTATCAACCCCAGAATTTGGATTCAGGACATAAAAATGGATAAAATGCTGCTAAGCATTTGGCCTGGCATGCTAACGATCACTACCAGCTGACCACCTAGAAATTACTTATAACAAAAAAATTTGGAGAAATTTTTCTATTTCGTTTTATCTCCAACAAATAGAAAATGAGATTAAAAACAAAACAAAAAAAAAAGCAAGCTTAAATATCTTGCTTTAGTTAAGAAAGCAAATGCATACCCTGGAAAAAGTCCAGGAGCTTCATTCTGTAACTGTTGCAAGGACTGCTGGATCTGCATTATAGCTTCTAAAGCCCGTGGGTTACTTATGAGGGTTTGCATCTGTGGGTTCTGCAACTGTAAAAGAAATTAATAAAATAAATTTTATTTTAACTTTTTAATTATTGTACTGCTTTTTCTCGGTAAATCTCCCAATCTTGTCAGAAACTAAATATTTTCAGAAATATGCAGTTATTCCAGAATAAAAATCATAAAAATACAACATTTGCATGAATTTCGATGAAACTTGGTGATAACATGTAATGATTGTTGGTGTATGATGTGAAATGCTATTTTACCCGTCGTGATTTCATTGTTACCTACCCAGGTAAGTTGTAAGTTTGAATATATGTAATTTGATTACAGGTATGTATTTTCACATTTACATGATATCAATTCCTGTCTCAGAGCTGAATTTGTGCTCTAGCAATCTTTAATTTGGAAGTTGCACAACTATTAGCAAAAGCATTCAGAGATATAACTTAATCTCCTCCATTTATGTAATGAAAGTGATGTTGCTTAGTTAATGTGCATATCTTGTGCTCTTAATCCTGGCAAAAAATCTTTCAGGAAGAAGTTGAAGAAACAACTCAAAAGGCTATGCTTCAAAGTTGAAGGATTTTGTAGGACCCAGATCACTATGGAAAGCATTGATACAATCACTCCACTTCTGTTCATAATCAATAAATCCCAATATCACAATGACAATGAAATCTATTATTTTCTCTAAGTTTAAACTCTCATTCTCTAATTAAATCATTAAATAATAAATAAATAAATCATTAATATCATTAACTCTTTTGTTATCTTTCTGCTGAAATACACTGCCTTTGTTTCAATTAATTTTGAAAATAACTCATTATTTTGGTGATCAGGAACATAAATTAGCATAAAATTTTGAGATAAGCTGTTAATTTAGATTGCTTTAAAACAGGAAGTTGGTATCATTGATTTAGAAGCAATCTCAGGCAGGTTGGTATCAAAAGAGTTAATAGATAATAACACTAAATTCTAATTTGCAACTTGGATATTCCGACCATGATAAAGCGATCGTATGTTGTCAACTTAATGTGACAGTCCCATAAAAAGGGAAGAATGCTACTGTTACTTAGCCCTAGAAAACACTGTTTCCTGTTGAACTTGACACATTTCCTGTATCCGTATGTTTTCAAAGTAGAGATAAGCACCTCCACCCAGCAAAGCCAGCATCCAGAGACTAAGTTTCAGAGTCATTGCTCTGGAGTAGCATGGCTTGTTAGCTGTCGATGCCCATCTGCCTTTGAAAATATATATATTTCAAGTGAAATACATTCACTGATTTTTGAAAATTATTTCTAAATCTCTGAGAGAGATTTATGCAGTAGCAGCACGATAAAGTGAGAATATGTTGTCAACTTAATGTGACAGTCCCATAAAAAGGACACAGGAAATGTATCAAGTCCAACAGGAAACAGTGTTTCCTAGGGCTAAATAACAGTAGCATTCTTCCCTTTTATGGGACTGTCACATTAAGTTGACAACATACTATCACTTTATTGTGCTGCTACTGCATAAATCTCTCTGAGAGATTTAGAAATATATTATTTCTACCAACCATGATGTTAAAAAAAATCAAAGAAGAGAATGATGAAAAAAGAAAGAAAAAAATCCTTAGAGAAATTCACTGAATAAACACAGGTACAAACATACATGGTGCTAACAGAAAGTCTTTTGACAAAGTACTTCCTAAAAGAGCCTAAACTTTGTTTCTTGCTTAGTTTTCATTTTTCAGTGCAAAACAACATTTTCTGAATTGCGGTTACCTACAGTTCAGGACCCCATGACACTGATGGCTATTTGTGGTGCAGCATTTTAAGGGTTAAGAGAAAATAGTTTGATTCTTTTATAAAGTAAAAAAACTATTAAAGACATGTCCACCAAACTGTAAGCAGATATCATGGTGGTAACTGGGGTGGGGTTATATAGCCTTAAATCTTCCCCCAACAAAAGCAAAGCCTATGATAAACATTCTATTCAGAAGAGAGGTGACATCCAACAATACTTTAACATAATTTCTGGGTTAGCACACAATACTTTGTGATGACAGCTATCAGAAAGTGGTGCTTTTAGACTTTACTCAATCTTCATTTCTGTCACACCTTTCAGTAGTGAATTGATTTTACCCCATAATAGTTATTTACAGTCAAGTGGACTCGACAATTTCGAAGTTAAGTGATTTGGCCAGAGAAATAACAGTATCCAAAGACAGGAAACAAATCACTGACTAGTCTTATAGTTGGTTTCTTTGTACCCTACTGAAACCAATTAAATTAGATACATATGTCATAAACGGTCGAACATGATCTTATAAAAACATCTATTTTCTAAAAGGACTTAAAATGATTATCATATCAGCTACACTAGGAAGATTTTCAAATGACAAAATATTAGGATGTCCGTGCCTTAAAAAGCATTATTGAGACAAAGTAAAGATCTACAACCAAGTTTCAAAACTGGATAATCTGCATGGCCTGTTTGCAACAAATTTCTGCTCTACAACATTTACTAAAAATCAACAAGAGAAAAAAAAAAAAGCTATTTACACATTTAGGCAGTCATTAACGAGATGCACAAATACTTGTAGCGGCTTCAACAGCTTAATGAAAAGCTGGTTTTTGTAGATATACTAATGTACATTTTTATAAAAATCTAAGCAAAAATTAATAAATATAAATAAATATTCAATATTTATTTACAGAAGATTTGGGGAAAAGACAAGATATATACCTGATTCATCATGGTAGGAAGATACTGGTTAAATATATCTTGAAATTGGGGGTTGGCAGCAAATAATGGATTATTACCTAAAATCTGAAATAACAGTAATTATTATTATCATAATAATAATAATATAATCATCATTGATTACTGTCATCAGTTTATAAAAATTCTCATGCACTGAATTAAGAAGGCTTAGGTAACATACTCCTTATTCATATCTTTTCATATTCAGTATTGTCAGTTTATAGTGAGAATAAGTGTAATCATTTCAACAATGCAAACTGATGTAAAACAAAATTAACAATGGCAGTATTTAATATCAGGACTCTGAGATTCTGAACTAGATTAAAAAGTAAACATATAACTTGGTGAACTTCATCAAACTCAAAATAAGGATTTCTAACTCAGAAAGAGATTAAGTGTAAAGGGGATGGATTGGAGGAAGCAGAAGAAATGGTATTGCTCCCATTCCTGAAACTCTACAGAGCTATCATCATTGTTAAGCAAAATCTTTTGTTACCAACAGAGACAATAGTTCCCTAAACTTTTTCCAATCTATTCTAAATCTAGCTAAATAAAAAAAAATTTAAATAAAGAACTAGACTCAAAAACTTACTATTGCATTTCTGACTTGCTATAATAACTAGAATTCTCAAGAGTTACTATAGTGATACTAACTGTAGACTTAATGACTACCTGATATAGTTAGAAAAGACTTTACAGTTAAAATATGTCAAATTATTATTGATCAAGGAATATAGTAAGCATGTCAAAGACCTTAAAACCATTGTAGTTCATGTAATAAGATACACTGAAATATGTAAACAAAATTCTATGGGTATTACACTCCTTGAGAAATATATAAAAGTATTTCTCAATTAGTGAAAACAGGTTCATTACCCTTCTTTGCCTCACTAGTTCTCAGAATTCACAAGCACGGTCAGTACTGTTTAAAATTGAGTGGGACTTGGTACTTAGAACTACTTTACATAAAAATATAAAGTAAAACGTTTTTAATTACAAAACTATCACACTATTTTAATTTTCCTACCAAAAACAGTAATATTAATTTCTTAAATATGTCTGAAGAATTTAACAAGACACTTACTAAAACCATAAATACTTATTTTCAAAACTCTTAGCAACAGTTTTGAGTGTAGATTATTAAAATGATAAACTGAAAAGATGGGAATAGGAGATATGGTGTTCAAGCAAATTTCTGAATTATTATTATTCATGAAATTAAAAAGAAATGAACAGAATCCAGTATGGAAACTAAGTAATCGGAATCAATTCAATGAGATGGAGGATAGGATTATAATGCTAGTCTAAAATGCTGTTAGTAATATCAAATAGTATGTATGAGAGGATAATGAGCTTAGCATGTAACAAACATAGCATACATCACTTAGTTCTCTTGCTACTTACAGCAAAGAACTGTTTGTCATTATGGTATTTTCTGAAACTTGAAATGAACCATCAAGAATGACAAACTTTTGCAAAAGTTGAAGGAGACAATTTTTATGTATCAATAACAGATGATGAAATAAATATGAAATTCATGAAAGCAGAATTATTTTAAGCATGAATGATATAGAAAAAAAAAAAAAATAAAATAAAAAAATCAGTAAATACCTGCTGAGCCATATCAGGATTACTGGACATGGTTTGCATCATAGTTTGAATGTATGGAGCTTGCAACATATTCTGGATCAGTTGTGGATTCTGTGTCATTTGTGTTAGCAAACTCTGCATACCAGGCGTATTAAACATACCTGTATTGAAATTAAGAAATTCAAACTAGAAATAAATTTACTTCAAATGAATTCAATCCAACAAATGTGTGTGTGTGGATATATATGTATAAATGTCCAACCCATGCCATCATGGAAAATGGATGTTAAACGATGGATGGTTGTGCAGGTGAGTGAGTGGGTAGGCACACATGGGAACGAGCAAGTCTAAGAATGTGTGCATGAAAGTGAGTGACAGTGTATGGGGGAAAGACAAGAATTTGTAATTAGAGAAGTGTTAACAAACATGAAAAGTATAAACTGCAAATAAAGCTCATATCAAGTTATTTTATAACTGGTTAGAAGTGTACAACAGACACATTAAATTAAATTAATGTAAGTTGGAACACAAAAGTTCCACAAATAGTTTGTGTGCCTTACTGTTAACAAAGTCTTCAAATTATTTTGTGATAAAAAAATATCCTTCCTTCTTTACTATTGAAACACTCAGTGAAAGTAAGTTCACTCAATGTAAGGACAGTTGCCATCAGAAATGTAATGCAGCCTTAATAATCATTTCCCAACACACATAACTGACTGGATTTTTAAACTCAAAGGGGAAATTAAGAAAACATGAGACAAATTTACAGTAAAATTCTCAATAATTAGAAGAATACTAGAAACACATTTATTTGTAAAGGGTAAAATAGTAGTTTTTGTTACAATTTGAAGTTATAAAATAAATTCGTTTATTTATATTTGCTGTATTTCAGTTTATGAATCTACTCATTCACTGTTATGCTGGGTATTTTTTTTCTCCATCCTAGCATGAATTGGACCAGTTACTAACCCTTAGCTGTTTTTCAAGGAAGGGAATTATTATTATTATTCCCCTTGTCTTCATAAGTGCAGAATCAGTGGATTCATTTGTTGATGGAGAATGTAAACATTACTGCTGTTTTCTTAATGTAGCTGTAGAATATGTGCATTCACACTGATACACACACATAAGCATGCAAATACAGACATGTGCACACACGTTAATCATCTGTACATTTTCTGCCTCTCAATTTTACTAACAAGGCATTGGTTGGCCTGAGAAGACAGAAGACATTTGACCAAGGTACCTCACAGTGAGATAGCACTCAAAACCACATGGTAACAAAGCAAACTCCATAACCATACAGGCAAGCCTGTACTTGATACGTTTTTCATTAAACATCTTTATATATTACAAAACATTTAAACGGACATAAACAATACAAAGCCAGATCATTAAAAAAGATGAAAATCTACGATTTATTATCTTTAAAGAAAAAAATTAATTATTCCTAAAACCAAATGACTATTTCAGTAGAATTCTTAATTTTTCGTTAATTTAAATTCCCCCAAGAGTTTTAAAATGTTCAATTAAAAATATGATACATATTTTCAGAAAAGCTGACCTCATCATTTCATTTGTTTGCAGGAAACCAAAGACAGCACAAATCATAAAAAGCTAGTTGTGCTGATAAATACTTTGTTCATATTAGATTATTTTGCTCAAAAACGAGATCTTCTTACCCAAAGACAGTTGTGGCAGTGCAGTTCAGAAGTTCACTTTACAACCACATCACTATGGATTCAATCCAATTACATGGCACCCTGGTTAAGTGTCTACTATAGTCCCTGGTTGACCAATGCCTTGTGAGTGGAACTGGCAGACACAAGCCGTACGAAAACCCATCATGAGTGATAAGGGGCTTCCATTTCTTGTTGACATTACAACCAACTGTTCTGCACTTATGAAGACCAAAAAATCTTACTTGAAGCATAAGGGTTGGAGACAAACAATCTCAAATAAGTCCTGATGTAACTTATGCTAACTCAGGAGAAATGGATGTAAAGCAAATATAATTATTACCAGAAAAATAACACAGGATAAAGACAACCATAAATTGAAAGATTCCATTGCTTTTTAACTAACAACTGTCAATGAATGCTTACCAAAAGGTCCACCAGCCAAGGGTGTTGATGAGTCCCCACTAGTGCTGTCAGTTTGAGTAGGACCACTCCCTCCTCCAGTAGTAGACCCACTACCACCTGCTGGTTTAGGGGTCCAAGGATTTGGCAAGGGGTCGTTATTTTCCCTCCCAACCTGCTCGTTGTTTTGGTTGCTCCCTCCTGAATATACAGAAATACAAAGCATTGTAATTAGTAAGTATATAAAGTTAAATCACTGTCATTGTATTTTTAATGAAACAAAATCAACACAAAGAGTTTCATGCTTCTACTCTCTGCCAAAACTAGAACATTTTTCTTAGTGAAATATTGATACTGAGAACAATGATAAAATACTGGCTATCTTAAATTCCACAGATGCAAAAATTCTGTCAGCTAATTAATTTTCAATTACACACACACACAACATAATAGTTAATGAAATATAGTTTATTCTAATTGTTAATTTCCAGTATATGTTAAGAGCACTAACCATGTTTAACCCATATTTATAAATTGGGGGCAAATGAAGAATCAGTTTTTTTTTTATGTGGTGTAAAGAATGCTCACAAGGAAGTATACAGAATAGGATCACATGTTTTATTTGCTAAGTTTAGAGAAAACAATTATATGAAATTTCACTTGTTTAGATTTAATGGGTAGTAAAGTAGAAAATCGTAATGTGTATTCTTTATACAGGTAACAGTCAGAAGTAATAATGCATTTAAAAAGAAAGATGATTTTTTCTTTGTTCTTTTCCTTTTTACTTAGTCAGGGAGGGAAAGGTAGTGCTCATGACCGTTAATTTTTTTTTTTTTTTAGAGTTTCTGAAAATGAGAAGAAAGGAGTATGTTCTCAAACTTTAGACCCAGTCTGAATATTTTCAACAGAGTAGAATATTCTAAAGACATCCAATTTACCATCCTGAAGTGATATCTTTATTTTATCAACCCAGAGAGGATTAAAGTCAAAAGTGATCTTAGCAGAGAGCTGAATAAATACCTCAAGGGATTTTGTCCCATGCTCTAACAACTACACCAATTTGCCAATTGGAATAAAAGGTAGAACTGCATTTGTGAGAGGGAAAACTATTCTGAAAATGCTCATAAGGAGATTTAATATATTGTATTTGTGGGTGGCAATAATCAAAGAATCAATTAGATAAGTGCTGTTAGATTATGCATTTGAGTTACAACAGATTTTCCAAGAACAACAAAACATTCGTTATAAGTCAAGCAACCATGTTAGCTTTTGCAACAAAGCAATCAGGCACCCTCTAACCCAGTGGTACTCAACCATTTTTTTTTTTTTTAGCTATAGTCCCCTTTGATTACTATTTTACTCTAGTGGACCCCCATAGCTATTCGATGTTGAAAAATTAGTTTTATAGATACTTCATTCAAAATTCTTATTCTGTTTTTCATACATTCACTTGTATTAAGGTGAACTATGTATAAAACATTAGAGAACGAAACCTAGCTGTTTCTTGCAATAAATACATCTAAAGCGAAATTTTT
This sequence comes from Octopus bimaculoides, assembly GCF_046866305.1. Classification (NCBI taxonomy): domain Eukaryota; kingdom Metazoa; phylum Mollusca; class Cephalopoda; order Octopoda; family Octopodidae; genus Octopus; species Octopus bimaculoides. The sequence continues at coordinate 146,181,673 of NC_142930.1, forward strand.
TAATGGACCCTTAATATATTACTGAGAGTCCCCAATTTAGTACTTTGCTTGTATGAACCCCGGTTGAGAACCACTGCTCTAATCTCTCAAAAAGGGTTGGCATAAAGTGTCAGTATGCCAGTTACATTGTTATATTTATCTTGCCTGTCACACAAGATCTCCAATATTCCATAATACTTAAAACCCTGAGCATATAAAGATCATTTCACATCTTATTTTTGTTCATTTATCAGTTTCCACATACGAATTTCTTAATGTTCTGATGCTTTTTTTTCTTTTGGCCAGGGTGGGGGGAATGCAAGGGAAGGGGAGAATCTCACAGACTAATATTGGTTTCAAATTTTGGCAGTAGGCCAGCAATTCTGGGGGAAGCCAAGTTGATTACATCGACCCATGCTCGAGTGGTACTTATTTTACCGACCCCAGAAAGACTGAATGGTGAAGTCGACCTCGGTGGAAATTGAACTCGGAATGTACAGGTGGATGAAATGCAACTAAGCATTTTGCCCAGTGTGCTTATGATTCTGCCAGCTCGCTGCCTTATATCATACCAGTATTAGTAGCACATGATAAAGTAAAAAAAAAAAATGTTTTTTTTTTTTATTGATATTAACTTACCACTAGAGTTAGATACCAAAGAGACAAATGGGTTAGAGCCAAACCCTTCCTGTGCAGCATTCATCATAGGCTCTTGGATATCACGGTACATTCGCTGCAGAGCATTAAAACCTCCTGGAATACTCTTTAAAAAAGAAGAAAACCAAGTTAATAGAACAATTAGATTAACAAAATTTAGCTAAAAATATCTGATAATAATAAATGCTACACTAACTTGCACTGACCATTTCTTATATTATACAATACAAAAATACAACTAAATTATTTTTTTTCACGCACAAATTTGAGCGAAATCCGTTGCAATTGGTAAACGTTTGGCTGAAATGGGTCGCAGGCAATTTGATTGAGAAATCCCATAAGGAATCGGTTTTACAGAAGTATCAAGTTGTTAGATCAGGTAATGAAAGCCACGGAGAGGGTCATAGCCCAACTAATTAGGGAGAGAGTCAGTTTAGATGAGATGCAGTTTGGGTTCAGACAGGGAAAAGCACCACTGATGCTATATTTCTGGTAAAACAGCTGCAGGACAAATACCTAGCCAAAGATAAACTGCTGTACCTGGCTTTCGTTGACATGGAGAAAGCCTTTGACAGGGTCCCCCGATCCCTTATCTGGTGGTCAATGAGGAAACAAGGGATAGAAGAATGGTTAGTGAGAGCTGTGCAAGCCATGTACAGAGACGCTATCAGGTGAGGGTTGAAAACGAGTACAGTGAAGAATTCCGGGTAGAGGTTGGGGTCCACCAAGGTTCTGTCCTCAACCCCCTCCTAGTTATCATAGTACTCCAGGCAATAACACAGGAATTCAAGACAGGATGCCCCTGGGAACTCCTCTATGCTGATGACCTTGCTCTAATTGCTGAGTCACTATCAGAACTAAAGGAGAAATTCCAGGTGTGGAAGCAAGGACTAGAATTGAAGGGCCTTAGAGTAAACCTAGCTAAAACCAAAGTCCTAATAAGTAGGAAGGTGGACAAAACACAAACCCCTTCAGGTAGATGGCCCTGCTCGATCTGTAGAAAAGGCATAGTTAGAAACTCTATAAGATGTACACAATATAAAATAAAACATCTGACAATGTGCCAACTCTCCGTATTTGGTTTTAATTACAATTCCTATCAAAGTCAATTATCCGTCGCTGCTATCTCATTCCAGGGTGAAAAACTAGAGGTAGTCGATAGCTTCCACTATCTGGGCGACCAAGTTAGTAGTGGGGGTGGGTGCGCTGAAAGTGTAGCTGCTAGAATAAGAATAGCCTGGGCAAAGTTTAGAGAGCTCTTACCCCTGCTGGCGACAAAGGGACTCTCACTCAGAGTAAAAGGCAGACTGTATGACGCATGCGTACGAACAGCCATGCTATATGGCAGTGAAACATGGGCTGTAACTGCTGAGGACATACGTAAGCTCGCAAGGAATGAAGCCAGTATGCTCCGTTGGATGTGTAATGTCAATGTGAATACCCGTCAGAGTGTAAGTATCTTGAGAGAAAAGCTGAACATTAGAAGCATCAGTTGTGGTGTGCAAGAGAGACGATTGCGCTGGTATGGACATGTGGTGAGAATGGATGAGGATAGCTGCGTGAAAAAGTGCCACACCCTAACAGTTGAGGGAACCCGTGGAAGAGGTAGGCCCAGGAAGACCTGGGCTGAGGTGGTGAGGCAAGACCACCGTACATTGGGCCTCACCGAGGCGATGACTACTGACCGAGACCTTTGGAAATGTGCTGTGCGTGAGAAGACCCGGCAAGCCAAGTAAGATCGTTGCTAGTGCCCCTGGACTGGTTCTTGTGCGGGTGGCACATGAGATGCACCATTTTGAGCGTGTCCGTTGCCAGTACCGCCTGACTGGCTCCCGTAGGATTTTCGAGCGAGATCGTTGCCAGTGCCCCTGGACTGGCTTGTGCGGGTGGCACATAAAAGACACCATTTCGAGCGTGGCCGTTTTCATGCGGGTGACACGTAAAAGCACCCACTACACTCTCTGAGTGGTTGGCGTTAGGAAGGGCATCCAGCTGTAGAAACTCTGCCAAATTAGACTGGAGCCTGGTGTTGCCATCCAGTTTCACCAGTCCTCAGTCAAATCGTCCAACCCATGCTAGCATGGAAAGCGGACGTTAAACGATGATGATGATGATGATGATGATTTCTTGGTGCTTATAAAAACAATTATGGAAAAAAAAATCCTAATTAAATTTAGTCATACTTGTACCACCAAACCTCTTGGAAAAGGCATCAACATCACAATCTTCATTGCCCTTCCCCATTATATAATGTAACTAATTTGCTGTCAACTGATAATTTTAACAATCAAGAGTATTATGAGGTATGACTATTTCATCAGTATGTCAAATAGCTTTATCATTTCTTCAAAATTGGCATTAAATTTGCTGTTTGCTATGTATTTTATATTTTGGGGGTTTTTCTTTCTTCAAATGACTATTGATGACTCATTTGAAAATTTCAAATCTCACCCTAAAATCAGTTATTCAGAGCTACTTATTGGTGCATACAAAATTGGAGTGGGGAGAGTCCTGAATAAATTTAGTCATAAAATGGAAACTACTTACTTCCAAATTACTCATAGCTCGATCTTGAGTTCTCATAAGCTCTTGCAACATGGCTGGGTTCCTTGCAAGCTCTAATGTCTGAAGATAAAAACATTCATCACAGTAAAAATAACTGGGAAAAAAAAATGAAGCTGAACAGGAATTTCATTGTTATGAAATAAAAAAAAAAGTCAACCATGTAATGTCATAAACGATTTTCTTTTTACTCTTCAAATAAGCCACTCCAAAATAATGACAGTCATAAATACAATAAAAAAACCTTAATTACATGTACAGGACAAACACTTATGTTAGTGATGCACACAGAAATGGAATGGTTTGGTAGGGACATCTGACCATGAGCGAAGATTCTTCAGCTACCATCAAATGATAGCATCAACTCTCTTAACGTCCTCTAGGTGGGTAACAATACTGAGTTGGGAAGAATAGGCATGTTGTTGTCAGAGTGATGGATAAATAACTGAAGCAGTCAGAGTAAGTGACAGAACAATTGAGTTCGGACAAGTCATAAACTACATAACAGCAACAATGATTTCTAGGTAAGTACTACAATTAAGACAGATGAGCAAAAGAACTGTTCTAATGAGATTCTCTTGCAGACTTTGACAACAAATAATAGAAGCTTTATTATCATAGCTGTTCACTTTTATGGCAATGTCAGGTAACACAATGATGGATATTCTAACTAATGTACATGGAAGGCTATGGATATTGTAAGAGGAATGAAAAAGGAACCAATGCTTTTGAAGTTTTGTGATGCAAATGACCTGACCATTTGCATCAGAGACCCTCCAACGGATGTAGGTACAAAGAAGTACTACAGAAGGAGACAGAGCTAACCACATATAACAGAAGATATTGGGGGTGTCAACAAGACAACCTTCTGTGATCTACAGACCAGGTTCATGGATAGAGCAAACTCCAGCCAGACAGGTGACAGTGGTGGAATGGTACAGTAGAAAGAGCCATCAAAAGTAAGAGACAGATCCAGAATAACAGGAAGAAAGTTCAGGAGCAAAGTACAAAATCAAGGTGCCAGGTATACATAGCAAATACAGGAGTATAGAGTTACAGTTTTGCCAAAGTTCTGTGATGAAAGGATCAGAGGTACAAGATGTTTTGGATTGCAAAGTAGCAGGTTTTTATGAATCAAAATATGGTTGGGGTGAAGTGTGTATGGTCTGAGAGGCAAACTTCATTAATGCTAGGAGAAACAGACATGGAAATGTTATGCAATATAGTGCACAGGTAGGTGTCTATCAGGGCTAAGTCCAGTACTTCTCCAGGTAATGAGTAGAGGGGGAGTTTTAAGACCAACTGTCTGTGAGAACACCTGTATACTGATGACTTAGTTCTCATAGTTGGATCTCTTGAAGATTCAAGGAATTCCATATATGAAAGCAAAACCTGCAATTAAGAGGCTAGCCAGCACTAAAGTTTTATTTAGTAGAAAAGAAAGCAAAATGCTACAGCCATTGGGAATGTGCCCATTTTCAATATATAAAAATAAAATAGGTAGAAACTCCATGCAGGTTGATAGAGAAGCAAGTCTTCATTATGTAACAGATGCACAGTAGTCAGCATTAAGAACATCCATAAACAAAAAATTCTTTCAAATGCTTTGACAGTTTGATAGGAGTTAATAGCTTCTATTATTTAGATGATCTACTTTGCAGCAAAGGTGTGTTTCTAAAAGCATAGTAGCCAAAGAAGAGGATTTAAAAAATTCAGAGAGTATTTACATCTGGCAACAAAATGATTGTCTACAAAGTCTGGAATCAAATGAAGCAAGCATGCTCCAGTGGATGCATAATGTGCAAGAATGATAGCACAAATGAGTTGAGAGAAAACTAGGTGTATAAGAGATTTTGATGTGTGCAAGAGAGAAGACTACACTGGTATGGACATATGGTATATATAGAGAAGATAATAGTTTGATAGAGAAGTGCCCAGTGTCCAAATTGAAGGAATCTGCAGAAAAAGAAAACTAAGACACAGAAAAGGTGTTGAAACTGATCTCAAGAAGTTGTAGTTCTTGAAGGAGATTGTGCTACAAAATATTTGCACAATCCATGCGGGAATAGAAAGAAACAAATGTAAAATAGTGAAGATGCTTGGAAATGGAAATAGTGAAAACCTTTTTCACAATATCAAATACAAGAATCTGGAAGCTCATACCTGTCTCATCAATTCAGGGTTATTCAACATGTGTGTTATTTCAGGATTTCTCTGAAAAAAGAAAAAAAAATAGCAAATGTCTATTTGTTCTCCATAAAACACAAAACTTAAAGTTATAAGATTAATAAGTTTTTAATTGTATGTACCAAATCTTCATATTCCTATTTTTACTTTAGAAAAATTATATTAACAGTAAGATAACACTGTTGTACATCAATTTTTCACTAGAGAAAACTAAAATTTTCTCTGGTGAAAAACATCTCAATCTTCCTATTGTAATGTATTTATTAGTGCCACCCCTTCCCACCAGATCATTCTTTACTGACATCTACCTCACTTTCTTAACACTGATTATTCATCACTTGTTTTCTCCTCTATCTGTGACCATGTAACTGCCATTCACCCAATGCTGCTACTATCTAACACATTAAATTCTTCTTTTACTTCTTACATTCCTCTAGCATTGTCTCTCCCTACAGTTCTTCTGTAATCACTCTCTCTATTTGATCAATTGCTCATGGCGCCCTGAATGAATAGAGACCGAGTGCTAGTACTATGATAAAGTACATCCAATACATCTTCTGAAGAAGTGGTTGATGGACAAGTAAAGATATAACTGGGTTGAGGACATGACAACATCTTTAGTACTGGTGACACAACAATATGTATCCAGTACACTCTGCAAAGTGGATAATGGATGTGCATTCAGGATCTGACAACTTCTAACACTAGTACCACAAAAATGCATTCAATTTATTTTGTAAATGAGTAAGTAGGGCAAAAATAGTTAAATGTGTATGGCACTGAACTACCTACATTTAATAAGTTCAAATCTGCTGTAAGCATTTTATGTTTCTGAGTAAATATTTTATTCAATGTGCCTTAGATTTACCTAGCAGTGAAGAATATGTACTAGATCAATGGAGAATACAAGCTATAATAGACTGACATCCTCAGATAAAAACCAAGGAAAAGATATATAGATTTATGTCTCTTTTTGTATTCCACACTGACAATACAAAAAAAATCCACTATCATAAATCCTCTATGAATAGATATATATATATATATATATATATATATATATATATATATATACATACATACATATATATATAGCCTGAGTTTTTGCTGCTTCACGGTGCCCAATTCTATCTCATTATCCACCTATTTCAATTATGTTACCCTATATTCCCCACCAAAATAATTCCATCTCGTGTTCTGTTTTCGACCAGCCTAACTCTGATCTTTCTTCCTCTCTCTCTCTCTTTGTTTCGATGAGGATATATATATATATGTATACATATAATTTGTTGTTCTCTTTACTATTAAAGAGAATAAAAACAATGTTTTAGAATGTATTCAGAACGATTGTTATAAAGTCTCTACAATGTTGTATAATTGAGAAAGAATGCTTACTTCCATAAGCTCTCTCATTTGAGGATTACTGGTGATTAAGCGCCGCATAATGTCAGGGTTAGACATCATCTGTTGAACAAATGGGTTTTCCATCATGGAACGAAACATCTCGGGATTCTGCATTAACTGTAAATATATGCAACAGAAAAAAAGGATACCATAAACATACAGCAATCAGTTAAAACCTAAAACAAAATTTGCATTTCATTTTATGAATATCCTACTAAATAATTTATTATAAAAACGAAAAACAAAATAAGCACAGACAGCATTAAGAGAAAATTACTAACAGTGGTGATACCTAAATTATATTAGTTGGTAAACCCAGCGAACAAACCAATATTTACTTTCTTTAGAGAAACTTAATGTTTCTGATGGGATGCCTTGTAGCTTTCCAATGATCAACCAGTGGGGATCAACTAAAAGCAGGCCCTCTCTGTTCCACTTAAATAATCACTTATAACTGTTTATGTCTTTCTTTTTGGTTTTAATGAAAAGCAGTGACTTTACTTCATTGCTAGCATAACAATGCTATATAATTTATTCCAGCACATTATCTCACTAACCAGTAAGATCTCAAGCCATTCTGTAGTAGAGAGAACATGCTGAGGCTTTTGTCCTGTAGTGGACTGAACATGGGCAACCCAATCTCTATAATACACAATCTTCAGTGTCTCTGAAAAGACTTATGGAAAGTCTACTTCTTCCTTTCTTAACCAAGACTATTATTCAAATTTCTGCTTAACTTTACAATTTATCCTTTTCAATTCCTAAATCCCATTGTCTTTCTAAAACCTTTTCTTCAATCAAATAAAAAGATTGTTTCTCAATGACAAATTATCACCTAAATTACTCGCTACTTTCATGCATTCATTTCTGCCCATCACCACACAACCATCATCATTTACTCTCAAAAATTAGTTCATATTCTTTTCAGAAAGCATTTACAATTAAGTAACATATCCAAAGCATTTGATGCTCAACTAGGATCAACAAGGTGTCCTTCATGCAACTTTCAATCCCACATTACAAACCTATTAGTTAATTAGCATGCATCACAGATAATTAATAATAATCATTTAGATGATTAAATCATTATACACAAAAGTATGTTGCTTATAAAGTCCTTTTTTTTTCTAATGAAAAACATCAACAGATACACACCTCTCTTTGCATTCTCTGTTGCATTTCCATAAAATTTGCAGACCCCATTCCTAAATTGCCAAGACCAGCCAAACCTCCTAAGCCTCCTAATCCAAAAGGAGTGGCTCCGATATTAGCACTAGCACTGCTTGTATTGTTGCTTGGCCTTGTACTGGTACCTCCTGCTCCTGCTGGACAAGTGTTACTGCTATTGGTTCCTCCAGTGTTACCAGCAGTAGCCTAAAATTTAAAAACAAAAATGTAATAAAATTAAAAGACAAAAATAGAAATTATCATCATTTTAACATTCACTTTAATCATATATCATTAAACATGATTTAACATTTTTCTAAACTGTTTGACAAGTTTACATAAATTTTCCTTTTGCCAGTTTTCATACATTCTTGGTATATGAAAACCTGCCACAAGCCATCCTTTCACAATATATTTTGAAGAATTCGAGCAGATAATGTCTTAAATTCAGTAATCAGTGAAGCGGAAGTCAAATAGTTTCATTTGATATATTTGTAGACTATTTAGCTTTTGATTACATAATTAAAAGAACTGAACATTTTATAAGCATTTCATCCATAAACACAATGTAGAATAGGCGTGTATATTTACACAAGTCAGCTTGGGGCAGAATTTGAAAGCTCTTACAAAATTTTTTTTTTTTTTTTCTAATCCAAAACAGAGATTTATGAAGGTGACACTAAAGTTTTACACCCAAGTCTAGTTTCAATGAATTACCAACTTATAGCAATTATTTTCTAACACGATTCACACTGTGTGCAATGCTGATACTTCTTCAAGCCCATTTCTAATGTGTTTATATTTAGTAGAATACATTTTAAAAAAGCTGTCTTCATCCCTCATCAATGCCATGTATGTGTGCTTGTGCTCAAGTGCATGTACGTGTATAATTTAACTCAAACCTTGCATGTAGGGTTCCAATACTTTTATCCAATATACCAGACAGTACAAGACTTAGTATGATACACAGTAGTTTTGTCAGTTAACTACAATTCAAATACGACTCTCACATTTGGCAATCAAAACTTTTAAAAACTACCAACAATAGAAATTAACAACAATTAGCAAACACCATTTTTTAAAAAAAGATGTATCTGTCTCTTTTGAATGATTACAAAACTATTTATTAAAGAGGTAGGATGTATAAATCTAGAAAATAAACTTGCTAATTCTGAATTCAGAATAGTTAGGAATTGAATTAGATAATATAAGGCATTCAATTTAGTATGTTACTGTTCCAACAACCTCCATTGTCTTTTTCAGCTAAATATTAATACACATCTGAAATATTTTTGATTTAATTTAGTATTTACCAATATACTGTTGGTGAATTAGATTCCTTTTCATCTTAAATTACAGCAAATATTTCATCTATTTAATTTAAGTAATTATACAAAAGTATTTTGGTTTCTTTCTGTTCAAGCACTACATTTTCAGCACTTAATATGAAAAATTCACTGCTATTTGAACAGTGTTTAGAGAAACTTGTCATTGTCTGGTAAAAGGCAGGACTCCTTCCTCCTTTTCCAAATACAGTCAACTCTCACTAATCCAACCACTGATAATCCAGTTCCATCATTAATCTGAACTTAATTTTCCAATCCAGCACACCAATCTGCCACTACTATTTTGGTAGTGTTGGTTGTAATATGTTTTTGGTGCAAACTTGTAAATACTGACAAGCCATTCTTATTATTTTGCACATATAACCTGCTCACATTTAACTCCAGCCATGGTTCCATGACATATATATTTGAACTCCTCAAAAACTCAATGGTGGTTCTGTGAGAACATTGCGTATGACAAAGAGAAAGAAAAAAGATGTATAAGGAAAACAATGAAAAATAGGAAATGTTGAGAACTGGATGAAGTACTGATAATGTGGTTTAAGCTCTGCACAGGTGAAGATGTTAAGTAGTGTAGGAATTTATTGAAAGAACAAGCTATAGTTTTTCATGAAGACCAAAGACTAGATTACAAGTGTTAATGTAATGAAGTTTAGCTTAACTGTTTCAAACAATGACATGCCTTAAAGTACTGTGTGGTGTTAGGCAAAAAGCATTCTCTATACAAAGAAGCTGTTGCATTTGTTGACAAGTTTGCAAAGTTAGTTTCTGATGAAAAATTAAATCTGGATCCAGTCTACAATGTCGATGAAATTGCCTTGTATTGGGGAAGATTTTGGTCTCTTCCTATCATCTAACTGTACATAATTAGTTCAACTGCAGGACAATGTTATATTACATTCTCTTATTTCTTAGTATTGCTCCTGGTTTATGAGGTACCTGCTGAGTGCATTTAATTCTGGCAAATCAGTACAAGAATTTCTTAAGGAATATTATTATAAGAGTCACAATTCTCTGGATACAACCAACAAGATTGGACACGAGTACATAAAGGAAATGAAACAATCACAAGCAACACTGCTAATAGAGTGTACTCATGTACCAAAACAAATCCTGGAAAAGACTGGAAAGAAAAACTCCTGGTATGGCGAAAACAAATTCCAACCTGTGACGTTCATAAATACTATACCCAGGGGCGAACAAGACTGCAAATTTAGGAACAAATTGCTTGATACAAAGCAGAAAATCAAAGTAGAAGAAAAAAATAGGCAAATCCATCAAGTTCTACCAAGAAAATACATTGCTCTGACCAACAGCAAACCTATAATTGTTATGTACTCTATATGGCATGCATGAAGAGGCATTATAGGGACACCACTATAACCTACATGGGAGACATCACTCAGCCTACATGAAAAGAATGCAGAAAACTGGAGAGAGTACAACAAGTATTCACACTATCAATATACCAGCATATCCAGAACACTCAACCTTACAACAGATTAGAGAAGCTATACAAATACAGGAAACAGACCCTCCACCATCACAAGCTTAATATAAAGAACAAGTGGTGTAACAACACCTCCTCTCCACTAATGACAGCCATCCACCACAATAATACAAGAGTAAGGATAAAATAAGTCAAAAAAATGATATCAGTGCTAGCAACAGTTGGGAACAAAGTAAACCAATAAATGCTAGTGTCATTTGCTTACAAGGTTACTCTAGAAATGTAACAATAGCAAAACCAGGCTTTTAAAAATATACAATCAATGGGAAGGCTACAGGTTGATATACTGAAAAATATTTTGGGGGAACATAAGCAACTGCTTTAGGAGAAAAAAAAAAAGGGAGAAATATAGACAAACAACAACTGGTGTGTTTCTAAGCTTTATTAATTACGACTCTTCCCCAAAGTAACAATAATATGGAAGATATGTGAAAGCTGTGGTTTATTGCATTGCCAATGCTTGGAAATCTGTAGAAGTATCCATACTGAAAAATGGATAGTATAAACTGTGGCTAAATTTAATGCTTGAGTTTATATCTGATGAGGACACTACAAATGACTTTAGAGAGTTTAGAGTTTCAAAAATAAAACAGATTATATACATGAACCACTTTCACCTATGACCTTACTAATCCATCTGCTAAGGATCTTGCTTCAAGGATGGAGGACATGATGTTGCAAAATAGATTTAAAGTAGAAGCTGCTTATTATAACCAACTCAGAAAACGTGGAGATGTGTAAGGCCATGAAAATTATGAAAAAGAAGATGGTGGAGATGAAAGCAGTGTTGAAAATAAGAAAGAGTTCCTAAGTTAATTTAGCTGATAAGTAAAGATGCGAGGGCAATGCAGTTTAATAGATGACCAAGAAAAAGGGATGTTTAGATTTTGAAGGATAAACTAATCAAAGAAAATTCAAAATACATAAAACAGCTTAGTTTGAAAGACAGATTTTTAAAAAATAACTAAAAATCATGCACCAGTAGGGTCAGCATTTAAAAATTTAGTGCCATCAACTGCTAACCCAGATATGTAGCACCTTATCACTACTTCCTGAAGAAGATATTGTGCCAACACCAGTTCATGATGTTTTGGTCAGCTTTCAAAATGAAACAGCAATTCTGACAGCCTCCACTTCCTGGTACTTTACTTTGTTAAAAATGCCAACTTTGTACTTTGGAACCAATAGCAATGTACTTTAAGTAACCCAACAGAATTTACTATACCTGAATCCTTTATTTTACCTGTCCATTAAATTTCACTTGCCTTTTGTTTAATATCTTTTTCTTTGACTAACTATTTTGTTCTCCTGATTCACAAAGTATTTTAAAAGGTAGCATGTAGTGGTTAGCTGTTGGATAAACTGTATATACTAATCAAACCACTGGTTAGTCAGCAAACTCAACCTGACACTTTTCAGATCCCACTGATACCGACTAAATGAAGATCAACTCAAACTAAACTATCAGCTACTTAATAATACTGTTAAAGTGAGATGACAAATCAGTTTGTAATCTTTAAATTTAGACTACTTATAGATTTAAATTAAAGCCTGTGTATCTTAGTTACAAAATTTGGTACACTTTATTTCTGCAAATTGTAAGTGACAAAAAAAAAAAGATTGGCACCAGGAAGTATATTTGGTTGTAAAACATTATCTCAGAACTGCTATCCTAGCTATGCTAGCAGGGAGAGGCAAACACAAAAACCTTGATAATGATGACAATAACCAATCATCTTGAAATAATAGTACAGGTGTGAAAGGAAGTTACATCACATTGTTTACAATACTATAAAACAAGTCATTAACTCCTTAACCCTTTCATTACCAACCCAGCTGAAACCGGCTCTGGCTTTGGGTACAAATGTCTTGTTTTCATAAGTTTCGAATTATAATCTTCCACCAAACCTTGGTCACAATTTATATTGCTAACACTAGCTTAATGATAGCTAAGTTGTTTTACTAAATTCTTTGTTATATTTAAAGTAACTGAAAGAAACACAGAGCATCTCAGAATAAATACAGTAACGAAAGGGTTAAGCTCTTATGAGATATGTCAGCTAAAATGTTATTGCACTCTGATAACAAAATAGGATGAACAAGAAAAATGCTTGCCTGACAACCAACCAGAAAATCTCTCGTGATTGTACCCCACCTTTATAAAATCCTATTTTACTGATTTATATATTTAGATGGCATGGAGATTTTCTAATTTTATCAGTTTACACTTTGGACTGTAGCTATGCTACAGTACAATTGATCGCATAGAACCCAGGAGATAATAGAGATATTAATATTTATGAGGCCAGCAGTTGTGAAACTGAAAAGGAAGAGTCACAAAAACAAATGGAATGATCACAGCCATACTATAAATATTACTGAGCTTTTGGGAAACCACACACAAATTAGAGAAGATAGAAATAAGTTTGTTAAATAAGCTTTCTCTACAGTGTTCCTTGTGGTGAAAATACACAACTGGTAAGATAAAAACAAAAAAACCTGCAAAACTCCTTCAAAACAAGAAACACAGCAACTGATTATAGTACTTTCTAAGAGGTTTGGTGAAAAATGCTTGGAGAAAATCAACACCTACTAAATACATGCTATTCATGCATAACCATTATGTGACCTGCAAACTAACTTACTCCTTACACAGCAGCAGACTGTTTTGGTTCTTTGTTATGGTTTAAGTGGAGAAAAGAAAGGAAAGGGTTCTTTTTGATGGTAGTTTTCTAAACAGTATTCATGTGGTGAAAGCCTATTCATTTGCTGAGACTGATTTGCATCATAGTTGGTCTCTTGCTACACCCACATAGGCACTCTAGACTCACCTCATGCCACTCCTCTTGAATTCACCACATCCCTAGAATGCCTTTGAAACTCCTATCCTACACATTTTCCCTTGCAGTCATTGATTTGTAACTGTTCAAGAACATTATGTCAATTTCACCTATTTCAGATGGTCTATAAAGACCATGGGCACAGACTTTGCCTCCAGACCAAACCAATAAAAAATATATAAAACACAAAATATCACTTTTCACCAAAGTACAATTTTTCCACATATTTATGGAATGAAATTAATTACCTTTTGCTATTACTAATTTACTAATTTAGTTCCCTGTATGTTGAATGTATTCATATCTTACTTAAAAAAAAACCTGCTCATTTTCTTTTATTTCAGTTTATTTCTTGTTCAGTTCTAGACCACCATCTTGAATTAAAAAATTTTTTTCCATCATCATTTAACATTTTCCATGGATGGTTTGACAGCTGGCCAGTTGAAGGGCTGTTCAAGCTCCGTCTATTTTGGCCTGGTTTCTATGGCTGGATGCCTTTCCTAACACCAACCACTTTACAAAGTGTACTGGGTGCTTTTTACATGGCACTAGCACTTACGAGCCAGCAAGACTAGGGATGCTCAGCTGTAGAGGGTTGCAGATGAGCCTGTATGCAAGAGCAACTACACTTTTACTTATCTTGACATGTCTTTCCAAGCACAGCAAACTGTCAGGAGTCTCAGTCCTCTGTCATCCTTTCTTTGAGTCTCAACATTTGTAGATCTTTTCTTACCACTTTGTCCTACTAGGACTACATTGTTTGACCTTTTAGCACTCAGACTATTCAGCCAAGTGTAATGCTTATTGATTCAAATTGTTTTGAATTAATCATGCATATTCTAGTAGCTTTGAGATTTTGATGATGTGATTGTTTATTTTTAGAATGACATTGTGTAGTGTGTGTGAGAGGCTGAATCTGGCCTGTTTGAACATAGAACAGGTAGAATATACAGGCCTGATATGGCTGGTTTGAATACTAAAGGATTAATATACAACTTTTAAGGTTATATGTAATGAGGGGATTAGGCTGCTGTTACTTCTAACAGAATGAGAAGCCATGAGGAAGCTATCTCATTTGTGTATAGGGTGTTTATTAGCAAATGTCTTAAAAATCTTCATGCCCAGGAAGTAAGCATGTTCTGTCATTTATAAAGCTTGTATTAATATACATTTGAGACAACTTTAAGTTGGATCACTCACGTTACCAATCGTAAGTAAATGGAGCTAAAGTTTTGGTTCATTATCTGTTTGAATAGCATAGCAGACAGGCAATCATTAATAGCAATATAACATAAAAGTTACTTACTCTATTAGCGGATTTGATAACTAGATGAACAGTTAAACCATCATGTATTCCATGCTGGCTTAATGTGTCAGCATCCTTTAAGATTTTTCCAGCAAAAATGAGGCAGAGCTGTTCTTCAGGAGCATTGAATTTCTTTGATACAAGTTCTTTGAACTAAATAGAAAAAGAAAAAAGAAAGAAAAGGCTAGTTTTCAAATCTGATATAAAAATTATTTCATTACATCTAGTAATAATTATATCATTTTTTTAGGACAATATTTGATCAAATGTATTGCATTTGAGATAAGCAAACAAATCAAATTGAGTTGGATATTTTTTTTACCCATTTTAAGTTCCCTGATGAAATTTTATCTCTTCTAAATAGATTCCAACTTTAAATAGCATGAGCAACGTACTGAAGTTCTCTTAAATAACCTATCCAAAAACTAATTCTTTAGGTTGTATGTAGAGAGTATTCTTCTCAATGGAGAAGCAGCAGCTTTGACCTTGAGGGTTTAAAAACAGGTGTCAGAACAAGACCAAAGGAAGATTTATGGACCCATGCTACTCATCTGTACTCGTTTACTGGTCACTGCTACTATGCTGAGCTCCAGACGACATCTGATGTTATGTATTAGAAACTTCTGCATCTTAATAGAAAGCAAAGACCATTCAACTATATGTTTTTGGAAGAGACATACATCATGTAACTGATAACCTTCCAAAGCTAGGGTGGCACAGGGAAATAAATGCGACTATTGTGGCCATATGAAAAATTATATTTTTCTCTTTGTTTTCATATTTTTCTTTGTGCTAAAAAAAAAAAATACTTCAGCAGTTGTAGACTTGAAAAAAGTGTAAAATACTACTCCAATGTCAGAAATTGTGTACTACTTATTCATCAGCATAGTACATGTGCTTTGGGGGGGGGGGGGGGGGGGGTATCCACGTAATGAACAAGCTATAAAATACTAAAAATATTAACCTTTAACCCATTAAGTTGATGAACTTGCTGGCAACAGCCCAACATATCCAAAAATAATTTGCAAAATCTGCATTTCTATACAGCATTTTCTGTTGTAAGTTCAGCATTTTAACCATTCCAAGTTGAGTCAATTTGAAACTTCCCATATTACCCATTCATGTATAACCCATCTTTTGTACCATTTCCAACAAAATGATTTTCTCATACTGGTAAAAACCAAAAATGTGTAGAAAGGGTACACTTATTTGCATCACCATGCAAAGTTTCAGGACAAACCTAAATAGTTCAAAATATTTTTACTGCTACCACAAATTCTGCTTTGTGAGCCAAAAGAAATTAATTACAAAACTTTTTTTCTTCTAACAATGTTGAAAGGGCAGAGCAAAATTACAAGATGATGAAATTTAGTAAATAAGATTTATTATATTTATGTTACATAGAGAATATAAATATTTACTCCAAAAACAGTTATGGAAATATTCATTTACTGAAAAACAAATGTTATTTTTCTTTTACATATCAATTTTAATCTTCAGTAATGATGATAAATATAAACTATAACAATTATGAATATGAGCTCTAAATTTTCAGCAGTCATATCAAAAATCAGAACCAATTTTTTGCACAGATACTGGAAAATCGTGATACATGCATGATTTAGCAGAGTTGAGGGTTCTAAGGTAATGGAATGATTAGACAGAAATAGGGAAGAAAGCAATGTTTACATAGAATGCATTATATCAATCTAATCAATGGCTTGAGTTCAGAAAAGTCAAGCTATGTAAAACTAAACCTTAAGCATTTAAACCAGTTATATCTGACCTAAATAGTCCACTTGCTTGTTTAGCCACTCACACCTACCTGCAATGCCATTTTAAAAATAAGCAATCACAACACTAAAATTTCAAAGCTACGAGATAATGCATGATAAATGCAAAATAATGTAAATGAATAAGCCATAAATTTGATAGAGTAATCTGAATACTAAAGGGTTAAAGGAAAGACAGGAAATTCAGAACTTTCTAAAACTGTTGTTATTTAACACAAGGTCAGCCTTGATCAAGCTAACCTATGATTGAAGCATTCCAGTCATGACTATCCTGTTTTTTTTAAAAAGACACTGCATCTCAGACTATATTATCTAATACAATATTCTCTGAAGGAAGTTGCTAAGGATTGAAGTGGAGGATAGACAAATTGCTATAGTTAATAAAATTAGATGATTTTTAAATATTTGAAATGTCCAAAACTAGGGCAAAGAAAAAACGATTATATGGTTGCAAACTATTTTATGTTCTCACTAAGAGAAAGGACACAAAAAAACTTCATTAATATTTTCTTTTTGAGGAGTTTGATATTTGTCACTTTAAGAATTAGTGATTTGATGAGTTCTTTCTTTATCAAAACAACTAAAATTTGAAAGACTTCACTGGTATTTCTTTGAAGTTAAATGACCACATAGTTGAAGTAACAAGGAAGCCTCCTAAGTTAATAGAGTACATAGACACAGACATAGCTGTGTGGTTAAGAGAACAAACACAGGAATGGCTATGTAGTTGGGAAATTCACTTCACACCAACGTAGTTTCAGGTTCAGTCTCATTGTGCAGTCCCTTGAAACAAGTGCTTTGTACTAATGTCCTGAATCAACCGATAACTTGTGACTTTAGTCAACAGAAACTGTAAGGAAATGCATGTCTACTGTGTGTGTATGTGTATATCAATCACCACCTGACAGCTGCTGTTGGTTTACGATCCTATTAATGATTTAGCAAAAAAACCAATAGAAAAGACCCAGATTTTAAAAAAAATATAGTTTTTCATTTTCAAACCAATATTCAAACTTTCAATGATGTGTGTGTGTGCATGTATACACACGCACATATATGTACACATGAGTGTGTGCAAATCTCTATGTCTGTGATACCATCTGTTACAGTAGGAGACAGGAAGACTGCATGTATTACAGGAACAGCTAAATCATCATATATTATATGCTGTCTTACACTCTCAATATCCTTTACATGCTCTCACTAATGGAAACTTATACTATAATTTTTCAAGTTACCCATCAGATGATATTGTGCATATTTTTATTTAATCCTTTAGCATTCAAGTTTATTCACTTTGTTTGGAATTAATTTTGCATTTTCTCATAGAATGAAGACTTTGATGAAGTGACAATTTTTAGAAAATTTTTCAATATATACATATGCCAACCAAAGCCTTGTGAGTGGATTTTGAAGATGGAAACTGAAAGAAGCCCATCATGTATGTGTGTGTATGTGTACCTTTGTCTTGACATCACGCGATGTATACAAAAAAGCATCATCATCATACAAAGCAATGTTGTTCATTTCCAGTCTTCTGAGAAAAGAAAATGTCTGGCCAAAGGAAAAATTACCTTCTTAGAAACAGGTGAAGGTTAGCAACAGGTAGGGCATCTGGCTGTAAAAAATTTGCCTCAACAAATTGGCTGACCCATGCAAGCACGGAGAAGTGGAAGTTGAATGAGAATGGTACTTATGTATGCACGCATACATAGACATGTATTTCTCTCTTTATATATAAATATGTCTGTATGTCTTCTTTAAGTTCATGCAAGGATATGCTTAAGCATGTTGTATATAACTATGTACACAGGTATATGTGCTTCAGTTTCTTTGTACACTGTTTATGTACAGATATATATATGAGAAATGTAGGAGTGGCTGTGTGGTAAGTAGCTTGCTTACCAACCACATGGTTCCGGGTTCATTCCCACTGCGTGGCACCTTGGGTAAGTGTCTTCTACTATAACCTCGGGCCGACCAAAGCCTTGTGAGTGGATTTGGTAGATGGAAACTGAAAGAAACCTGTCGTATATATGTATATATATATATATGTATGTCTGTGTATGTGTGCCTGTGTTTGTCCCCCAACATCACTTGACAACCAATGGTGGTGAGTTTACGTCCCCGTAACTTAGCGGTTCGGCAAAAGAGAAGGATAGAATAAGCACTAGGCATCCAAAGAATAAGTCCTGGGGTCGATTTACTTGACTAAAGGGGGTGCTCCAGCATGGTCACAGTCAAATGACTGAAACAAGTAAAAGAGAGTACTTGTGTATATATTGTTTTATTACATATATACACAATATTTGTAAGCATATGACTGTGTACGACTGTGTGTGTGTGTATGTATATATATATATATATGAGGGAACCCGTGGAAGAGGTAGGCCCAGGAAGACCTGGGCTGAGGTGGTGAGGTAAGACCTTCGAACATTGGGCCTCACCGAGGCGATGACTACTGACCAAGACCTTTGGAAATGTGCTGTGCGTGAGAAGACCCGGCAATGCAAGTGAGATCGTTGCCAGGGCCCCTGGACTGGCTCTTGTGCGGGTGGCACATAAGATGTACCATCCTGAGCGTGACCGTTGCCAGTACCGCCTGACTGGCCTTGTAGGGTTTTCGAGCGAGATCGTTGCCAGTGCCCCTGGACTGGCTCTTGTGCGGGTGGCACATAAAAGACACCATTTCGAGCGTGGCCGTTTTCGTGCGGGTGACACGTAAAAGCACCTACTACACTCTCTGAGTGGTTGGTGTTAGGAAGGGCATCCAGCTGTAGAAACTCTGCCAAATTAGATTGGAGCCTGGTGTTGCCATCCGGTTTCACCAGTCCTCAGTCAAATCGTCCAACCCATGCTAGCATGGAAAGCGGACGTTAAACGATGATGATGATATATATAGTCATCATCATCGTTTAACGTCCGCTTTCCATGCTAGCATGGGTTGGACGATTTGACTGAGGACTGGTGAAACCGGATGGCAACACCAGGCTCCAATCTAATTTGGCAGAGTTTCTACAGCTGGATGCCCTTCCTAACACCAACCACTCAGAGAGTGTAGTAGGTGCTTTTACGTGTCACCCGCACGAAAACGGCCACGCTCGAAATGGTGTCTTTTATGTGCCACCCGCACAAGAGCCAGTCCAGGGGCACTGGCAACGATCTCGCTCGAAAACCCTACAAGGCCAGTCAGGCGGTACTGGCAACGGTTTCTACTGGCAGAGTTTCTACAGCTGGATGCCCTTCCTAACGCCAACCACTCATATATATATATATAATCAAATCTTTACAATTTCAAAATTTGTGCTACATTCAGTAAAAAAATATAACAAAAACTGTTGACAAATTCCTCAAATAATATTCTAAAACATCAAAGTTTCAAAAAGTATATCGATTCTGAATTCACTATGGTCACAATCCTCATTTTAGTATCCATTCTTTTATAGCAATGGTTCTCAACCAGGGTCCATATAAGATTTTTGGGGGTCCACAAAATAGTAAACTGAGGTTCCACAAAATAGTAAACTGAGGTTCTACAATAGTATTTTAAGGGCCCCTGAAAAAAATTTGCTTTAGATGTATGTATTGATATGTATTCAAGAAATAGCTGTTTCTTTCTCCAGCATCTTACATAGTTCAATCTACACTATGTGTGAAAAACAATGTAGGAATTTCAGAAGAAGCTTCTATAAAACTAGTTTTTAAACATGGAATGGCTAGGGAGGGGGGGGGGGTCCACCAGAATGAATTAGCAGTCAAAAAAATGGTTCTAGAGATGAGTCTGCTGTACACGGTCATTCTAAGCAAGTTTCTTTATCATTACAAATGTTAGTTTTATGCCCACCCAGACTGCTTCAGTAAAATCTTCCCTTATTCTAGGCCATTGTAAACATTATTTACAATATACTTAATCAGCATCTTACATGTTTATATAAATGCAGACATCACTGAGCTACATTCAACCTTTCTTGTAAATTAGCACCAACAGCCCATACTGATATTCTCAAATCTTACAAACCCCTTGTATCTGGGTTTCCTCTCATACAATATATTTTGACAAATTTTATTGCTAAGTTAGTCAAGGTCACCTATGAGTTCATCTTCCAGATCTTGTTCAACCCATGTTTCTCGGATAAGTTTTAACCAAAGACAATAATACCAAAGAAAAATGTTTACTATCAAAATTCATCAGCAGGCAAACCAAAAATGGTTTGGTATTTCATACTAAACCTAAACTTTGTTGACAGTAACATTTATCTGTTTCTTCATTGGCAAACAATATAAAGATCTAACAATTTTTAAGTATTATTAATAAATCAGTCAAATCTCTTATCTGTTCTAGCAGAAGTTACACAAGAAGTTTTTTTTATATATATATATCCAGGCCTATTCTCAGTTTTTTTAGGAGGGGGTAGCCACAACAAGAAACACACCAGGCATTCCATTCATTTCCCAGCTCAAAGAGGCAAGCCTTGTTCTATGCTTGGGTCAAGGCATAGAACGCAATCCTCAATATTAGTTTCGTCATCATCATCGTTTAACGTCCGCTTTCCATGCTAGCATGGGTTGGACGATTTGACTGAGGACTGGTGCAACCGGATGGCTACACCAGGCTCCAATCTAATTTGGCAGAGTTTCTACAGCTGGATGCCCTTCCTAATGCCAACCACTCAGAGAGTGTAGTGGGTGCTTTTACGTGTCACCCGCCAAAAATGTTATAGGGAAGATTTAATCACCAGAAACAAACATCAGAAGTTAGATATATCCAAAACTTGGGTGTGCTTTCTTAAGAAAATTATGTAGATGCTCAATGAAGAAATTGACATCATTCAGCTGTTAGCGTGACATGACCAAGTAACAACTTTACATGCTTTTTTTCTTCTAACACTAACTTTAGTGGTACAAGTTTTAAGTTTTTGTTGTGACTTTCACAGATGATGTAGAATGCAGGATTATTTTTGACACTTCTTCATTTGTGGTAACTCAAGAATAGAAGATGATATTGAAGCTATTTTTGCATCACTGTTAATTAAGCACAAACAAATTCTCCAGCATTACTTCATAGATCTTTATCATCTGGAAAAGTTCAAGTGGTTCTCTTCTTTCAACTTGGCAAATGTTTCAGCTGTACAACAGTTCTGTCTTCACAATTTTCCCACTAATTTCACTTTAGTTAAGAGGATATTCATTTGTGGTTGTACATGGACTACCATATAATTTACAAGTTTGTAAGAGCTTAGTAATGTAGAAATACACTTTCTTTACTTCATGCATTTGTTTTGTGTTTTTCTTGTAACTTTTACTTGCTCTTTGCCACCTTGTGCTAATAATTTATAAATTTTCATTGTGAGATAATTAAGAAATAATGATGATTTCAATGAAGCCATGTTGTTTCTAATTTTTTTCCCCCCTTTCAAGTTCTTGTTACCAAATTTTGCAACAACTTGCATGGTGACTGAACTTTGCAACATCCCTTTCAGCACTCACACTGCTCAGCTCTTCCTTGACAGATTTAAATAATTGTGTTGTTAGAAGATTTTATCAACATATGTATCTTCACATGCCAACTGACATACTATCTTTTCTAACTGTTCTTATATCAACACCTTTTGAGGTTTCAGAATTTTAATAAACCTGCAAAATTTTCTCAAACTATATGCTTTAAATTCCCAGAGCTATGAATTCACCCCACTATAAATCCACTGGGGGAAAAACAATGCAATATCTTCCTTGCCAAAAACAAAAACAAAAAATATATATCTTCATATTCAAAACATTTTTGTGTCTGAAAAAAAAAAAAAAAAAAAAAAAGGAAATTATAGCAATTGCCTAAAAACTCTCATTTTGACAGTTAAATTTTCAGAATTTCTGACCCAAAATCTGACATTATGAATTTCAAATGTCGCCGCACCTGTGCCCAGCGATGCCTTCCTGGCACTTGTGCCGGTGGCATGTGTAAAGACATTCAAGCGAGATCGTGCCAGTGCAGGTGGCACGTAAAATACACCATTTTGAGCGTGGCCATTACCAGTACCACCTGACTGGCCTTCATGCCGGTGGCACGTAAAAGCACCCTCTACACTCTCGGAGTGGTTGGCGTTAAGAAGGGCATCCAGCTGTAGAAACTCTGCCAAATCAGATTGGAGCCTGGTGTAGCCATCCGGTTCACCAGTCCTCAGTAAAATCGTCCAACCCATGCTAGCATGGAAAGCAGACGTTAAACGATGATGATGATGATGATGATTTGCACAATTATTTCTCCCACAGTAATACTAGAATATCATGAATTGGATAATTTTGGAGTGAATATGATCCATACCAGGCAGTTTTTGGTTTACCTTACTGATGAATTCTGATTAAAAAATTTCATCTTGGATCAAAACTCAAAGAAAAACATGGGTTGCATCTTTAAAATCTAACTCAAATTATCTTATTCAGTGGTTCTCATTTTGACAAATACCAGCATCCACACACCCACTCCCAACAAAATATCAGTGAAGTTTTTGTCTCCCATCCTTATTAATGAGAAGACAAAATAGACTTTATATCCATATAATTCATTTTTCACTGTAGTGTTAAAAAAAGTCTAAAGCAATCTTAATTTTGATAAGCATGGCAATTTTCCCCTCCCCACTCTTTGAAAAATACTTCTCAAGTTAATTGAATTCAACTTCTACCATGACCCATCAGAGAAATTTTGATTTTCTTTCCGTTACAATACAATACAATCATCATCATCATCATCATCGTTTAACGTCCGCTTTCCATGCTAGCATGGGTTGGACGTCTATTATCAAACTTGAAAGTTGTCTATAGTCTGAATAGTTATGTCGGAACAGTTAAATACATAGGACTCCAGTTCACTTAATTCCAACTAATCAAGCAATATTACATTATCATACTGCTCTTGGACACTTATGGTTTCCTGCAACAACTCATAGCTTAATCATGGATATGGTCACCTTCAGGACTTTTGACAAACCCTGAACTTTTTTTTTTTTTCCAAATCTTTGTCAGATTTTGCAATAACTACACTCAAAATTCTCATGTGCAACCCAGTCAGTAACACATTTGTCAGACCTGAATGACTGAAAAGAAGCAGCAGATGAAAGCAATCCAAATCAGTTTTGATGTCATGCTGAATGAAATCATTACAGACAAATGAAATATTCCGAAAATGTTACTATTTCCAGAAATATGCACAACTAGAAATACATGTTCTATTGTATAAAAGTGTCGAGTGATAAATTTATGATTTTTGTTGGTTTGGTATTTTCAGTTATCAAATTCAAAATTCAGTTTATTTTTATCTGCAGCCTTTACAACTGATTAAAGTTTGAAGGATTTAAAAAAAAAAAAAAGATCATACAAAATTGGGCCCATGGACACTAGCATTTAGATCTGCCAGTACAATAACATCATACAACCAACAGTCCTATATCCAAACAAAATGCAAGAAAAGACTGGAAAGTCACCAAAAAGTTGGACAAGAATGTTCTGAGGCATTTGTACCACAATCACATCAGAAACAAAGAAGTAATAAGAACATCATCATGAAGACTCTAAGACACATTGATAGAATGAAGAATGCAATTGGGAGCGTGGCCGTTGCCAGTACTGCCTGACTGGCCTTTGTGTGGGTGACACATAAAAGCACCCACTACACTCTCTGAGTGGTTGGCGTTAGGAAGGGCATCCAGCTGTAGAAACTCTGCCAAATCAGATTGGAGCCTGGTGTTGCCATCCGGTTTCACCAGTCCTCAGTCAAATCGTCCAACCCATGCTAGCATGGAAAGCGGACGTTAAACGATGATGATGATGATGATGATGATGATGACAGCCTGCAGCAGTCAAATCATCAATATGAAAAAACAGTGTTCAGATGGACACCAACTAGAGAACAGAAAATACAAAACTGCAAGACATGTGGTGTTGAACCTTACAGGTGGAAAGTGGAGGCTGTCAACAGACACTGTGAAAACAAAAACGAGTAACCAATCAAGAATATAGGAAAACTGCAATCCAGTGTGCAGGATAGATTTGCTAATTGTAGATATTTTCAAGTCAGAAATTAGATAGTGGTATCTACTTCTAAACTGACATTAATTCATGTCTGATGAAACTAACCAACCAAATTTTGTTGAGTTCAACTGAATAAAGGTGGTATCAAAAAGTTCCCAGACTAGCTCTGTTGCATGCCAACAGATGGCAGCACACCACTGCATGTGCAATGAAAGCTAGCAGTGACCTTCATTAGGCAATGTGCTTAATGACATTGCTGTGTTTACTTCACAAGTTGTGAAATTTATGATCAAGTGTATGCTGTAGTCTACGATTTTGTCATGGACAGGAACAAAGAGCCAACATAAAATTTTGCATTAAACTGGGGAAGTCTGCTAGAGACATTGAGCATGTTTCAGCAAGCTTATGGTGGCAAGGAAATGGGTCGTATGCAATGTTTTGAGTGGTACAAGTGCTTCAAAATCAGAAGAACGTCCCTGGAAGACCTGCCAGAAATGTGGTATTGTGCATCAAGAATTCGCCCCCCAGGGCCAGACCATCAATCAAGAGTTCTACTGTAACATTTTGACGCGTTTGAGGGAGGACATTCAGTGAAAGCAACCAGATCTGTGGAACGCAAAGAATTCTTCATGATGACAATGCACCATCACCAAGCTCTCCTTAATGAGTTTCTCAACAAAAAACAACATGGTATGACTTACTTCTGCACCACCCTATTCGCCAGATTAAGCACCTGCGGACTTCCATCTCTTCTCGAAGATGGAAATGCAGCTCAAAGGTTGCTGTTTTAACACCATTGTAGAGCTCCGAACAATTTGCAGAAGGTCCTCGACTTGCTTATGAAAAACAACTTCCAGTCCAGATTCCAAAAGTGGCAGGAATGCTGGAACCAGTATATTGCTGCACAAGGTGACCACTTCAAAGAAGATGATGGTAAAACTTAGGTAAATAAGCTATTTTTTATTAAACATAACTAGTTCGGGAACCTTTTGATACCTACCGCCTTGTATATTACTCAAACAATTTTCAATTACTTTTACATTAATGAGTAATTTGCATGATCAAACAAAAGATACACAAGAAGCCAAATACAAACTCTTACAGGAATCAGAACATATAAATTCATTTATTTCCATCATGAAATATGAAGTAAAAATACAAGATGAAAAATTTCCTTTTTGTTTTTATTTTAGTAATTTACCCATTGATGCCACAGTATTCAGCAATAAAGAATTGTTTTAATTACACAATATCTGAAAAGCTGCATTACTAGAAGTGGTGGCAGATAGAATGAATGGGAAAAGAAAATTTAAAGACTGATCGTATATGTTGAAAAGAGAATTCTTCATCCAAAAGATCAACCGAATAAAGTTCAGAGTTCAAGTCTCAAACAAAAAATGTAGTTTTAATGTACCAAAGTTTGTTTTTCTTTATTGCCATACAGTAAAGTTATAAATACAAGTAATAGTTATGAATTAAAGAAGTTAACATAAAACTGAAAATTGACAATACTGAGCATATTAAAATAAGCTAAAGCTTGCTAAGATTTTGAGTAGGGAGTTGATGAAAGATAAAAGACTGCCAAAAAAGATGATCTGTGGAAGTTGCGTAGGAATCAACAAGTGGACATCAAAATAGAATAACTGGAAAAAAAATATTTGCCAACCATGAGAAAAACAAAAGATTTGGATAGTAGCCAAAGAACAAGAAAAGCTAAAATGCACTATTTTCAAAACTTGGTTAATGACGAGACTTTACACCATTCTAGCAGTGATTTCCCTTGGATGAAGAGCTTTTAATTAGGATGCTGTAAAAGAGATTATATATCTTTGAAAAGCTTTTTCTTTATATGAAAAGAAAATATGTGTAACATATCAGGCTTCTAAGGCTGTATGAAAACATAATAGTAGAACATGAACAATCCAAGTCAAATGGAAATCGAAGAGATAGACTGATTATGAGAATTGATGGAAATGCAAGTGATTCTACTGAAAGGAGAGGAATACAAGAATGGGCAAAAGTGAGTGAACGGAAGTAAAAAGATTTATAATAAATACAATGTAATAATGATGAACAAAAGTTCATCCTTGGTATTCAGTGAGAAGGTTGAAACCCTTTATGAATAAATATAAGACTCCAGTTGGGAAAACTTGGAGACCAAGAAAATACAGATAATGGATCAAAGGTTAACTAGATTATACAGAAAGAATAATCAAAGTATACATCACAAAAATTATACAGCATGCAAACAAGCATAGGGTAACCTCGTGTAAAGCATAGAAAATCATGAAAATACTGTGAAAAATCTCAAGAAGCTGTCTAATTCAGTACTAGAAATATTTTAAAAGCAAAAAGATGTGGAACTGGAATACAATCAGTGCAGTTCATATCAAGTATGTCACTTTTGAAGAATAGTGTTGGAGATGAGATTGGTAGGTAGTTATTAATAAAAGGAATAACAGAAAGTTGGGAGACATCCAAGTTGGTCCTAGAGCACACCAATAAGACAGACAAATGTAAAATAGTCAGCGAGATAGTTCTATTCCATATTTCATAAGCAAGGTGTTTGACTAACAGGTGTCTATGTAAAATACTGTATACTGTCTGAAGATTTCTAAAACCAAGAATATTTGTATAACAGACCGGAATAGCTGATCTTACTTTACTTATCTATAATGACTAGGAAGGAACTGATACTAATACAGCATATATAATGAATGATTACATACCAAGCTAACATTTAGATATTCTTATTCTTGTTTCAGTCGCAGTCAAAGGATTATGTCAATGAAATTGAATGTAGTATTTAATGTCTTGGCTTTGGCACGATTTCTACAGCTGGATGCTCTTTCTAACACAATACTTTACAGTGCACAGAGTTTTGTAATTTTTTTTTCTAGTGTCACCATGCAACTTGCAAGACTTAAAGAACCTAAAGGGTGTCCCTACAATAAAAGAGAATAAGAGAGTGATGAGGAAAAAATATGAAGAACAGATTTAGTGTTGTGGGTGAGTGATAGTGAAGAGTAACAAAGGATACAGAGAAAATAGGAAGGAGTATGAAGGGGAAAGAGAAAGGATTTGTGTCAAGGGTTAGTAAGAGAGGTGGAGACAAAAGCAAAGGGTGATAGAGTGGGTTGTGTAGAAGGATCCAGTGCTTAACCAGCGTCATGGGAGGGAGGGGTAAATATGGGTAGGTGTAGGAGGAAAGAAAACATGAAAGAGAGGAAAAGGATAAGGGTGATGAGAATCTGGAGATGGCTGCAAAAGAAGAGAGAGAGAGAGATGAGGAATTCAGGTGGCAGAGAAGCTGTGGAGAAATGACAGGCAAAGGATGAGGGATCAGTGGTTGAATGCAGTGAGAGATAAAAGAAGCTGGAAGGTACCATAGAAGTGAAAGGGATGAGCAGAGAATGGGAGCAGAACAATTTCTGCGTTGTTTCCATCTACCAAATTCACTCACAAGGCATTGGTCAGTCTGGAGCTATAATAGAAAACAGTTGTTGAAAGTAGTGTGAGACTAAACCTGAAACCATGTGGTTATGAAACAAACTTCTTTAGCACATAGCTATGACAGGTAATTTTTTTTTAATGCTTTCTGGTTGAATTCATTTGTAAAGCTCGACTTTAGCAAAATTTTAACTAACTCGCTTACCTTTATCAATTATTTATTGTGCTTTCAACACTCCTGAACATGTCTTTTGTACAGAAAAAAAAACAACAAAAAACAGGCAATTTCAGTTCCCTGCACTTGAGACACTATAGCATCGATCTAAGCATTGGTAAGAAAACTAACTCCAATGATCCATAATAGATAATCTGGCTAATAAAATATTGCATCAGATATCTAGAAGAAATATATTCAAACCTTCCTACACAAACTGACAAGTACATCTTTTCTTGTTTCTTTTATAGTTAACACACAACTTTAAATTTGTTGACAAGGTTCTCAAAATTCCACCAATTATCAGCCCAATTGTTGCATTTCATCTCATGATTACCTACCCACTTTTACCTTTTTTTTGTTTTTCAAATACCAAAATATCCATTTTCTTGATATGTGCCTACGAACGATTTTATCTTCAAGTAGCACTTGTCTTTCAATGCTTCATTCACTCTCGCTCCATCCTGCATGTTTGGGATTGATTAGGCAATCAATTTCTAGGACAGAGAATACTGAATACCCAATTATTCACAGATCGAGCTGCAAACCCCGATACAACCTTTAGCTTCTTCAAACATCATTCACACGCCAATCATCAGACTACGTATAAATTTTGATTGCCTTTCGATGAAACAATCACTTATTTTGTAACTTTTTCAAATGATATTCAATGCCGCGGACATTACAATGCTTGAGCACATGTCTAACTTGTTTGTTACTGGACCTAATGAACCACTCCAAAATATCTGAAAAAATCATAGCCTTTTATACGTTGAAGAGGCAGTAAAACATTTATAAATGGGTAGTTGAAACGTTGTGAAAGTAATTCGTGGCTCTCTCGTAAGAAATCTTAAAACACATAAAAATATAATTACTGGCCTATATTCAAGACTAAATACAGATAGATAATATATATCCTGAAAGAAGCCTGTTCAACAGCAGAAAGTAATGCTGTAAAAACACCGGAAATGCCGAATGAAATCATAAAAAGAACTTTAATGTTAGAGTCAACTCAATAAGGCTAATAAATCGGTCGATATTTTTTTTAAAATCGCAATAAATTTCATCCAACAGCTTCGAGATGATTCCATTTGAGGTCGTCGTGATGGCGAGAGAGAGTTCTCGGTGAACTGAGTCCGCGACCCAATTTCAGTTGCTTCCTGTTAGAACTGCATTTGTTGGGTCGTTGATGTCCTTGTAAAATACATAAACATTACAGCTTCATCTACTTCTATTAAACTGGGAAGGGAATACGTTTTTTATAAGATATCGTTAAAAACAGTAACTTTGTAATAGTAAAATCTGATGAGGTTTTGTAAATCTTTGATCTTATGACGCATCAACAGCACTTGACACAACGAACAGGTTTTTACAGAAGAAAGAAAAAGTTTCGAAATTTGCAAACCATCTTTATTTTAATGTGCATCCAAACGCATCCACGTTAGTGCTTCTCGGTATATTTTGAGGAATCCAGCAGATTTACTCGAAAAGAATAATTAGCAAAAGAGTCTATGAACCAAGAGGTACTTTATATATGTTTATATAGAGAGAAAGTTACTTGAAAATGATTGTGTACAGTAGAGTCGTAATCAGAAACAAAACGTGCGTAAATTTCAAGTGAAATGAGTTGTAAGAGTTTATTTTCATCGAACATGCCTTACAAATCATATCATTTACGGTTTAATGAAAATTACTTGGCGATCTAAAACATAAAATAAGATTCACAAGTCAAATGACATAAGTCAAACACATGTTTAAGAACCAAAGCCAAACAAATAGTTTCAACATATGTTGAAGATAAAATATATGAGGGGTTGTTAAGAAAATTTTTGCCCTTTATTCCATGCTTAATTTATGACAAGACTGATAACCACGCTCGTTTAACTCGCTATAGTAGTATTCCAGTCGCCTTTCCCTTATCATGAACGGACACGTAGTTTTCACTCAAAAGGCTGACGAATCTTAGATTTTAACTTCAGCAGAATTTTTACTACACTTGTTTCGTCTAGAAAAAAAAAACCTTCGTAATTTAATTCCTTGATACATGAAAGAATTTCGATTTTTAATTTTTTTTTGTTTTATTTTTCAAGGTTCGAGAGGGGGAGGATTCGTGTCTGTTTCTCTCCGATTTTGTGCAATATTAAAATCCACACCGACTCTTGAACGATATTCGAGTTTAAATAATAGAAACACAAGAAAGTACAACAGATCTGAAATCAATTGAGATTTAAAAAAAACAAACAGAAATACATAAAGCAAGTAACTAATAAACAAATTTAAACAAATTTTAACGACAGTATTATATACTGCTAAAGAGAAGATATACGGATGGGATGGGGGTGGTGTTATAGACTGGAGCTAATCGGTCAACAACTTTTAAGCAATGAGTTGTACAAAATCCTATACAAAAAAACAAATTACCTCTTTGACCGACACATCAGCCTCAATTTTAATCTCTTGCTTTTCTTTACTTGTTTTAACTGTAATAGTAATTTTCCTTTCCGTTTCTTCACCGCTTTCCGCCATGATGGATGCACACCTGTACGGCTGAACACAGAGTCATGGGAATAAAAAAAAAAATGTCCTCCCCCTCTCTTAAACTACATACATATTCTTAGTATGAAAATTAATTGTTTTCACTTTTATTACTCTTTTATTTCCAGAATTAATTACTTTTAACATTCAAATAGAAAACTTTTAACGATTACTGATACAAATATGAAAAATTAAACATATACGTTATTAAAAATACTAATAGATCGCGGATGTGGTGCTAAGTCTCATTTGAACGAGACTATGACATAAGCATTATTTCGCAGTTTCAATGTAACTATGTCTGCAGGAGATATATAAGCCTTCTGGAAATTATATATTTTTATCAAATCGTTTAAATATGTCGTATTTATTTTTAACAATGTTTACAAGGAATATAAAGCTTAAGAGAAGTGTCGTCATGAAGACACTCACAAATGAGAAATAATAATAGAAAAACAACAATTATATAAGTTAAAAAAGCCTCTACGGAAAATTGTTACAAAATTCTGACGTAATTAGTGGATTATACTAGAACAATGCATCATTTTCATAAGATGTCTTTAATCTTAGTGGATATCATACTGGAATTTTAAAATGAAATCTTGTATTTTTATTTTAATTACAAAAAGTTACTTTTTTGGTTTGTTTTAATTAATTCAAAGGCCAAGATGATAAAATCCTCCCCCACTCCCTGAGGTTAAGTTTGGAACACTTCGGTTTACATAATATTTGTAAGTTTACTTAATGGTAGGGAGATATCGCGAAGGAAGGATTAAGGTAATGCATTTAATACGTCAAGTAAACTAGACAGTGTGAATGGAAGGAGAAAGACGCAAACAGAAAGGTTATAATAATTGGTGAAATAGGATGTCGTTTCTTTTTATAACTCCCTTCACAACTAAGGTTCTTGAAGAATAAATTAGACTTCTGTGAACAACTTATGTTTATTACTCAGCTTAATTTGCAAATTAAATTGTATTTTTTTTGGGGGGGGGGGCATGAAATGTAATATAATGGTGAATGGGTGTCTATTCTAATTCCAACTGGAAATTTTAGTAGCAATATAATGCGAAAGGAAAAAAGTAACAACGATGCAGTCTATTGGAATGTCGAACTCGTTTATAGCGAGATGAACAGTGGATATTAATGATGAATCATACCAGAAATGAAATCAGATCTTTTGAGTTGTAAATTGCACCAAGAATTTTGGTTTGATTTTATAATTTAATAAGAGGAAAGGTAATGTCTATGACCAATGCGGGCCCTCGAGCAGAAGTGAACTTCCAGGGTCTGAAACCTTTGAGGAAAACAGGGCACAATGAAGGTTGACTGTTACCGTTTGTGTTAGAATGATTGGATATTTTAAAAGAGGATCTGAAGTTGGTGTTTTGGATGAAGGTGATAGTTCTTAGGCGCAGAGGACGTTATATTAGTGATAGAAGAGAAAATGGCTATGGCGCATCTGTAAGCTCGTGGTTTAGCTGATGAGTGAATGTTTGCCAAACAGCTGGATGGCCTTTTTTATGCTCTCTAGGATGTTTGTGTGTATAACATCTCTACCTTCCTTGATATGTGGGCAGTACTCTAATGTGAGTCATTCTTGTGTTTGTAGAGAGACAAGCTCAACAACTGAGCAGAGAAGTATTTCCAGCCCTAAAATGGAAGCATAACTTTTGGAATGCAGTTTTTGTAATTTTACAGATTTTTACCATCAAACAGGAAATAATCTTAGAGCTAGAAATAAGATTGTTTAATATTCGACTTCCATTATAATTACATTAATATTAAGAATGCGTTCTAGGAATCGATCCTAGTACTTGTACTTTGCTGTATCAACCTGGAGGGGTGGGGCAGAAAAGCGAAGTTGATCTCGACGAGATTTGAACTCGGAGCATAAAGGATTGTAACTGTAAGCTTTTTTGTCCGACGTTTAATGATTCCGACAATTCACCGATAATTAATATGGCTTGAAGAACTGACTGGGAATTAAAATTCCTTAATTGTTTAGTTACATTCCAAAACCCCTTTCTTTGGTGGGCTATTTTTCTATAAGGATATTTTGTAGAATATTTCATGCCTTAGGGAATTTTTTAATCTTAGCAGTAAAATTGCAAGCTTATAACACACTGCAGAAGTACATCTATGCTGAAAAAATAACGAATCTTTAATTTAACAAATTCATAGGTTTGTAACTTTTTTAATTACTATTAGGGTTCTAAAAGACTCCATTAGTGAATGACTTCAGATTTCACCAATGGTCATCATAGATATTAAAATTTATTACTTTTTACATTTTATTGCTTTCTCATTTGATATTTTCTAAGGAAGTTTAAATTTATATGGTTAATTAGGACTATACATATGATTGAGCACATTGCTACAAATTTGAAAAGGGGTGGGTGGATATGGTTAGTTAAATCATGCCTAGCAATTAATTATTTTGTTGATATTAGAGGCATGATGTTTTTTATTTGTTCAACTCTAGAATAAGGAAGATATTTAAAAACTGGAACAGTATTAGAGCTTTTTCTTTTTTAAAAACTGCACGCCGTTCTTATCTCAGAAGACTTCTAAACTACGAAAAATAGTACAAATAGTCAAAGACATAATACAACTTCTATAGGAAAACTTGAATATGTGGTTTTTGAAAAATCCAGAATTTTATTATTTTCCACTCCATTCTGTTGTCATTCCATACCCATTAATTTAAATTTAATGATGGTGCTTCAGAATGGCTTCTGTCAAAACACTAAAATTTATACAAGAATATTTACAAGTATATTCTCATAAACAGTCTACTTCTGGACAAAGGAGCTGTGCCCTTGGCTTTTGCAAGGTGTTCCAAGAATAATCCACAAGGCTTGAAATTTTGTTGGCTAGGGATAGCCAAATATATCAACTCCAGTGCTCAACTGGTACTTATTCTTTTATTGACCCCTAAAGGATGAAAGGCAAAGTCAACCTCAGTGATATTTGAACTCACAATCTAAAGACAGGAAGTGCCATTATGCATTTTTTCTGGCATGCTAATGATTCTGCCAGTTTGCCATGTTAAGGTGCTCCAAGAATAATGAAATCAATGCAGTTAATTTTTGAACATCTGAAAAAATCTTGGGTATAGAGTGATTCTAGAGAGATTATTTTCTAGATAAGAAAGACTGGGAGAGTGGTTGACAATGTTTGAGGATTTTTTTTTTATTAGGTGCATGATCAGAAGTGTGCAGAATAAAGGGTACAGGTTAACAATTTAACCCCTAAACAATATTGTCTCTGGTTTTATCAACAATCATATAGTGTGGATGTCAGTCATTCTCTCTCTTCCATTATTCTCTCTTCTGTCACCTTAATGTTCTGACATACTTTCCACCCAGTAGTAAGGGATAGAGGGAAACAAATGAATGAAGACAATGCAGCAAAAGGGGATTCTCTTTGTTCTTGCAAGGGCAAAACAACACTACTGATGCCGACGAACAAATGAAGACAATATAGAGTAGAGAAGACTCTTTGGTCTTCCTGGAATCAAGATAACCTCTTGAGGAGGTTTGCTACAATAAAATACCCCCAGTACACTTTGTAAAATGGTTGGCAACAGGAAAGTCATCTTATAGAAACTATACCAAAACTGTAACGTGAGTGAGATGCAGTTCCAAGCCAGTTGGGGGCAGTAACTCTGAATAAGAACTGATCCTGACCTTAGTAACCCATCCAACTCATACTGTCATAAAAATGAAGATGGAAAGTGATAAGGATTCATAGGAAATTGATTCTATAGGGCTTTCCTATAAGGTGTTATCCACCCCTGATTGGAACTCTCCCGTATGACATGTACGCATGCTCAGTGACTTGCTTTAACAGTTGCAATCAGCTGAATGCACATTGCCAGTGACATTTGATATAATTACCCACACTCTGTGGTCAGGATTCTTTTTTTGGTTTGATGTCGGTATCGAAGGGATTACCAGACACCGGACAATACAGTGAGAGCAGCTTTCACTCACATCGTGGTATTCGATGCTGTGTATGTGTCTGTCATGGTAAAATATGCCACTCCTTAACTGTTGCTTTGCTTTCATCCGTAGCACGAGGTAATTATGTCATTATCTCTGAAATTCGGCAACTTACAAAGATCTTTAGATCAGGCAATACTTCACCGAGAGGAGATATAAGCTTCTGCTTATTCCTGTCTGAAGTATCGTCCAATGGCGTGGGTTAGCCTCCGGAAGTTTAATTATCTACATGGAGCGCCGCCTAGCCAAGGGAGATAACCTACTTATAGGAACGCCCTATAGGAACAAACGTAGGGGGCATAACTAAAAAAGTACAACTTGGATAGTTGTCAATGTTATATTGAAACTGTTGTTATTTGCAATAGAATCACAAAAGAAGTAAATTAGAAATGATAGAATGCCAGATAAAATGCCTTGTATTTATATGTGGCCTTTTACATTCTGTGTTCAAATCCTTTTGGGCTTGACTTAACCTTTCATCTTAGAGTGATAAAGTATGTACTATTAATATCTAGAAGTTGATTACAGACTCATGTCACTGCAACAATAAGAGAATCATCCTTATTGTAATTACCAAAAGGATAGAGTCAAAATCCTGCTTGGGTTGATTTTTTTTTTTTTCCTCCTACTGAAGTAGCAGGAATTATCAAAGAGTGAATTTGAATAACTATAGAAATGTATTATCTTACGCTCAAGTAGGAAATTATTATTATTATTATTATTATTATTAAGGTGACAAGCTGACAGAATTGTTAGCATGTTGGACGAAATGTTTAGCAGTATTTTGCCCATCACTGCAGTCTGAGTTTAAATTCTGCTGAGGTCAACTTTGCCTTTCAACCTTTCAGTGTCGATAAATCAGGTACCAGTGAAAGCGTTAGGGTCGATGTAATCGACTGGTCTCCTCCCCTCAAAATTTCAAGCCTTGTGCCTTTAGTAGAGTGGGTCATTATCATCAATATTATTAGTTGTTGTTCATCAAGCCAAGTGAAATTGTAGTCGTGGCTAATACTAGTATTGCCTAACTGGAACCTGTGCCAGTGGTATGTAAAAAGAACCCATTACATTCTTGGAGTGGTTGGTGTTAGGAAGGGCATCTGACCATAGAAACCATGCCAAATCAGATTGGAATCTGGTGTAGTCCTACAGCTTACTGGTTTCAGTCAAACTGTCTAACCCATGCCAGCATGGAAAGCAGATGCTAAATGATGATGATGATATATATATACAATGGTTTTTTCAATTTCTGCCTACTAAAACCACTCACGGCTTTGGTTGGTTTGGGAATATAGTAGAGTCCAAGTTTCTGTACTGTTGAACTGAACCCAATTCTAATGTGATTGCAAACCAAATATCTTAACCACATGCCCATAATGCAAAATATGAAGTCAGTAATGAACATCGTTATTTCCTATCTTTCAAGCTGACATCTAATGAACATATCAACACTCCAATAGGCACAGGAGTGGCTGTGTGGTAAGCAGCCTGCTTGCCAACCACATGGTTCTGGGTTCAGTCCCACTGCGTGGCACCTTGGGCAAGTGTCTTCTACTATAGCTTTGGGCCTACCAAAGCCTTGTGAGCAGATTTGGTAGACGGAAACTGAAAGAAGCCTGTCATATATATTTATATATGTATGTGTGTGTATATGTTTATGTGTCTGTGTTTGTCCTCCCCAACGTCGCTTGACAACTGATGCTGGTGTGTTTATGTTCCCATAACTTAGCAGTTTGGCAATAGAGACCAATAGAATAAGTACTAGACTTACAGAGAATAAGTCCTGGGGTCGATTTGCTTGACTAAAGGTGGTGCTCCAGCATGGCCACAGTCAAATGACTGAAACAAGTAAACGAGTACTCCTATCTATGTGAAATAACCTGTTGTTTATTAAGTTGTTCTGTATTTACATTTGGCCTGATTTTCTTCGCATTAAAATTGAGAACCAAATAAGAAAAATATTTTTTATGCACTTTTTCATTACATACACTGGTAAATGGCTTCTTTTTATGAGACTAATTGGTATTCAAACTATCTGTCTGTTGTTTATATGTATGTATGTAGGTTGATCATTATTTAGTTTTATTTCAAGATTTCTTGCCAATAGAGAAAGGGTCAATTTTTAACCTAGATTCAAGGCTCCTTCATTGGAATTTCAACATCAACATTTTTGTATGTATGCATGCATGTATGTATGTATATGCAGATTTGTAGGTTTTATGTATGTATTCTCATGCATATAGTTCTAAGTCTAGACATGCTCATACATACTTAAATGATAAACACCTGGAAAGTTTTACAGATTTTTACAGTTCCAGTGATGGCTTGGATCTGTAGTCTTTGAATCAGCTTTCTCTTTTCTGATTTTGAGAAGCCTAATTTCTCAACATTAGTATTTAGGTAGTGTGTTACATATCCCAATGTCCCAATAATTACAGGTATAAACCTGAACTTGTAATCTGGACAGAGTAGCTGTAGATTCAGCACAGATATCTTCTTTTTTGCATACATGCATGTATATGTGTGTGTATGTTAACCATACAACAGGTGATATTTACAAAAATATATATTCTCAGTCTGGCGCCATGTGTTTCAAAAGATGAGATTAATGTAATAGTGGGGAATATTATGAACTACAGCATTTTAATTGGGTTTTGTTTCAAATACAACCAAAAAATACCAGCTCTCAATACTAACAGATACAATACTTAATGTGAAAAGGTCCAGATGTTTATTGTTGTTTCACCTTGTGGATGTAGTTGGCCTTTTCTGAGGTTGCATTATTTAGCTGCATTTTCAAAGGAAGTTTCTTGGGTGGTTTTACATGAACTTTCCAGTTCTATCAAGTCACATTCTAATAACTAGAATATTATCAATCTGAAAGAATCAACCAAACCATATGAAGTAATGCAATGATTGGTTTCACTCCAATGATTTCTGTACTTATTTTGACTCAGAACACTTTATTCTTTAATTCTTGAAGGATTTTAGTTGAACAAATCAATCCCAGAACTTATTTTTTTAAAACCTAGTACTTATTCTATCAGTCTCTTTTGCTGAACTGCTTAGTAATTGGGATGGAAACACACCAACACTGGCTGTCAAGCAGTAATGGGGGTACAGACACAAACACAAAGAGACACACACACACATAGATATATACATATGTACATACATACATATATATAAATATATGATAGGCTTCTTTAAGTTTCTGTCTACGAAATCCATTTTGGTCGGCCTGAGGCTATAGTAGAAGACACTTTCCCAAGGTGCTATACAGTGAGACTGAACCCAAAACGATGTGGTTGGGAAGCAAACCACACAGTCTAATACAATTTTCCAAAATTCAAAGACCTTATAGCTATATTTTATGGATACTTTAATTTTCCTAAGATATTAAATGAAACAAAAGTTATTTTAGAGGGAGCATTTATTCATATAACAGAGACAACTTATTATTTTAAAAATAGTGAATAGCATTTGTTTCATGAAATCTTTTTTTATTAAATTATATTTGAAGACACCTTATCTCTTGGGATCCTCAAGTTTTTCTTCAGAATCCTAGGGTTCCCTAGAACTAATTTTGAGAAATCCTGCAATATGACGATTCCAAAGTATTATACATACTGGATTTTGAGTGACAAGAATAAGGGGTTCATCCCTTGGAAAGTGGTTTTATATTACACTCATTTGCCATTTCTCTGCCTCCATGCACTAATGCTATTCCTTTGAAAGGGATTTTTTTTATTCCCATACTGAGTTTCTAGAAACCTTCCTCACCAGGCTATCTTGATAGAAGTACTGGTTTAGTTCTCAATGCTGACAAATGCTCTAAATCCTATGGAAAAGTTGACCTTTTAGTCAGTGTTTTTCAATGCTCTACATTCTTGATAATGGTGTATTAACATTTTTTTTTTTGCGCAGGAGTGGCTGTGTGGTAAGTAGCTTGCTTACCTACCACATGGCGGGCCGACCAAAGCCTTATGAATGGATTTGGTAGACGGAAACTGAAAGAAGCCCGTCATATATATGTATATGTGTGTGTCTGTGTTTGTGCCCCCATCACTTGACAACTGATGCTGGTGTGTTTACGTCCCCCGTAACTTAGCGGTTTGGCAAAAGAGACCAATAGAATAAGTACTAGGCTAACAAAGAATAAGTCCTAGGGCCGATTTGCTCAACTAAAGGTGATGCTCCAGCATGGCCGCAGTCAAATGACTGAAACAAGTAAAAGAGTAAAAAGCTAGTTATTGCTTTATAGCATTCTGGTTATGACATGCCTATGTCCTTTGTACATTATCTGATATGCTAATCTGTCAGGGCTAACAAAGAATTAAGTATTATGTCAATCATGGCCATTGCAGCTTCTCTCAAGTTTACCGTTGTGTTGTAAAATTGCTCTTTTTTGTTTTTTCTAGGTGAGAGGGGATTGCATTTGAGATTAGACTGCTAGTACTGGTAGTAACTGATTGCATAGAGACTTAGTCATTTACTCATTGCTGAGGAAGTGTCTCTGCATGATACCTTGGGCAAGTGTCTTCTACTAACACCTTAGGCTGCCCAGTGAGTGTAATTTGGCAGACAGAAAGTGTTCAGAAGCTTGTCATCTCGCCCACTCTCTCTCTCTTTATATATATATATATATGGGGGGGGGGGGAGAATGGCATTGAACATTTTGGGGATCTTTTGCTTGTTTGAGATTATGGCCATCCTATATTCCTGAACCTGTAGCTTGTATTGGCATTGCATATTTTGCTCCAGCTTGTCTCTGGATCATATCAGTAGGTGGAGAGGGTTTGTGAGATGTTGTGCAAGATATTTAACCCTTTCGTTACCAACACGGCTGAAACCAGCCTTAGCTCTGCATACAAATGTCTTGTTTTCATAAGTTTGGAATGAAAATCTTCCACCAAACCTTAGTCACAATTTATGTTCCTAACACTAGCTGAATGATAACTAATTTATTTTACTAAATTCTTTGTTATATTTAAAGTAACTGAAAGAAACACAGAGCATCTCAAAATAAATACAGTAACGAAAGGGTTAAACAAGAGAAAATTCAACTATTTCTCTGTAGACTGGGAAAATAGCAAACAGCTTTAAATGGTTTTCAAACCATATTGGGTTCTCATCAGAGGAAGTTCCACATTCAGTTTGTTGGTGTTGTGAATAAAACAGAAGAAACCCATGGAAGTTCAGAGGGGAAAAACCATTCACCCTAAAAAGTGGTATTGTGATTTTTAAGAGGGCATTGAGTGATAGCATTCCACTGGGAGCATTGTACTTTGTTATTATTTTGACATTTACTATCATCTCCTGTATGTGAAGTGATGAAAATGAGAGATATGTTGGGAACAATGTACTCCTACTTTTCAGTTTAAGGGGTAAAATGACACTTATTGCATTGAATTTCCCCCTCCAAACCTCAGCAACATAGCTTATAAAATCCATTTTCTTTATTGGTGATGTGTCCAATTTCTCTGACTACTGTAGAGCCAAGAAAGATGTGAATGGCAAATATCTGGTAAACACTGCTTTCAGTGTATTTAATTTGATACCAAATCTTACTAGGGCCAAATTTATTTTCATTCTTTTGATCAGATATCAGTAATATACTGAAGTCATTAAAACCATTTCCCCTCTTCTATCTCAAAGATCATTTCTTTTTTTTTTTATCTTGAACCCTAAGGTCAGTTACCGGGTTTCCATGGTTCCTGGCTTTAAGGATATTGCGAAAGGCCTGGTTGGAAGCT
This sequence comes from Octopus bimaculoides, assembly GCF_046866305.1. Lineage (NCBI taxonomy): Eukaryota > Metazoa > Mollusca > Cephalopoda > Octopoda > Octopodidae > Octopus > Octopus bimaculoides. Next base: position 146,222,405 of record NC_142930.1, read on the forward strand.
CAATCTTCTGAGTTCTTTTACAGGGCTTAGAAAAACTGAAGGACCACTGCAATAGGTATGTGAATCTGAGAGAGGAATATACTCAATTAAATCATAATTAACTGATCCTCCAGTATTTTCTTTTACTCAAAGCCAGGAACTTTTCAGCACTCCCTTGTATAAGTAACTGAGATCACAACATTACCCCTGAACAGGATACTGATCTATTGCCAGGTTCAAACCCAGCAAGTTGATTACATTAACCAAGTGCTGGATTAACCATTAAACAAATTAAGCACATGCTTACGGTATCAAGGGAAGTGGAGCACAACAGAAAGGGTAAATGGTTTACAGCACAAAAGAAATCACTTTAAGCTTGCTAAAATAATATTCAAAATGGTTTATATAATTTTGAAGTGTTCATGGTGTCACAGTGAGGATCTGATGAAAAAATTAGCAATTTAAAAAATAGGAGAACATTTTTAAAGTATAAATAGTGCAAAGTGATGCTTTCCGACTTACTGTTAGTTTTGCTTCATTTAAAAACTAAAAATTTATTTTATGGTTTATTCTTTGAATTACATATATGTGGGGGGATACCAAAATCTTTTAAGTGCTTAAGCCCCTATTGGTCTTAATCTGGCCCTGCATCAACCCCAGTAGAACATGATTGGTACTTTATTTTATTGACCCCAAACAGATGAAAGCAAGATTCACCTCAGCAGGATTCTGAATTCAGAATGTAAAGAGCCAGAAGAAATTACCCTAAACATTTTGTCCAACGTGCAAACGATTCTGCGACTTCGTCACCTTCAAAGGTCTTATGCCTACCGATGAAAAAAAAAAAAAAAAAGAATGAAACGAAGTCAAAAAACATCGTATTCTTCTGATAGTGCAGTAAATTCTTGGTAAATCAAATCTATGACTTTTTTTTTTTTTTGCTTTAATGTTTTCAGGGCAAGGTGTAAATGTTACAATTAGTTATTTATATACTCTGTTCTACAGTTCCAGGTTTCATATAATAGATTATTTCTTCGTACCTGGTACCAATATTTCTAACAGAGTTTCGGTAATTTTTCTATCTCGAGTTTTTTTTTACCTCTTCTGCCTCCCTTAAGCAAAATACCATGAAAAATACGAAATAGTAATCAAATTAATTTAAGCCACATTGTACTATCTTAATGAATGAATGAATAAATAAATTTAATAAACAGAAGGAAAGACATGCTGTAGTTCTTGGAACGCAGTTAACCATGGTTCTGCTCATGACTTAGGCTAAACAACAGCAACAATTCGAATGCAGTAGTTTTTATCAATTATCCTTACTGTTAATGATTTACGAAAAAATTAAACAAAGGATTTTTAAAAAAACGTTAATGGCCTGTTAAATTCGTCAGTCTATAACAAACTTTAGCATCAAAATTCACCTTCTTGATTTCTCCGTTCTTTTCTTCCATCATAAATATCAGTTGTTGCCATTGGTTAATCCTGATCGAGATTCATGATCAAAAGCATTCCAAACGTGCACAACCCCTTTTATTTATTTATTCATTTATAAGTATGCACTATATTGATCAATGAATCCGCTTTATTTAAAACTATCGTAGCAATTTGAGGGAGATTTGGCTGCTATTTCTAGCAGTCCGAACAGTTGCCCAGAATCCCTCTGATTGGTCCGCCCATTTAATCGGTATTTACCATGTGTATGCACACACATACACTCACCTTGTATATAAGTTGTGAACATCGACTATCCTGCCTATCAACTTCATCGTAAGTTTAAAAAAAAAAATTATATTTTACGTAACATTTTGTTGCTCACAATTCCTATTAATAATAAGTAATAAATTTCTGTTGCTTTAATTCTATAGGACTATACTTTGAATTCGCTGCAATATTTTCCCGCTGTTTTGAATGTCATTCATAATGAAGTGTCTGAAGTATTAAAAGGAATAACACAAGATATACCGACAGCGTTGCTTACAAGTTACGCCGGTAACACGTGTGTTTTAAATATGTAGATATATTAACTATGCTATGAATGACTTGTAAAAATTGCAATTATATAAATACAACACAACAGTAGAAGAACTGTTTTTTTTTTTTCCTTTCCCTTTTTTTTTTTGCAACAGTTGTTTACGATAAGTTTCGCGTTACTGCTTTATCAAAACATTTCACTTTTAATTACTGACAACCAAAGCATCCTACTGTTGTTATGCTTAACTGAATTAAATATCCATCTCCTTTCGTATTATCTACATACATCACACACACAGACAATACACTCTTCTCAGAAGTAAAGACATCCTTTGTTATTGTTCGTCTGTGCAGACACAATCCGGTTTCTATTTAGTTTTGAGATTATATATATAATATATATATTTATATATAATGTTCATGAATTTGTGTTGCAAGATGTTAAAGTCTGATCATAGAGTGACCAATGGTTTCGTATCCACGAAAGCTGCAGCTTTGTGGACAGCTCATCAGACTAATTAAAAGTGCAATATTTTGAAAAAGCAGTAACGCGAAAGGTATAGAGTCTGATGAGCTGTCCACAAAGCTGCGGCCTTCGTGGATGCGAAACCATTGGTTACTCTACGACCAGGCTTTAACTTTATTGCTTTTCAATGCTCTATAGTTATGAGCAGGCCTGGTCACTTTAATCACAGAAAGTCAAATAATCACTGCTGACAGAATTGTAAGCATTTTGCTTTCGCATGATATTATTACAATAATGAATGAATGATCGCTGATTCAACGTAAAACATTATCGTTGCAAAAACGGTAGTATCTGTCTTGATAGCCAATGTTTCGTTGATGCTGCATTGAAGAGGCCAGGGAATAGAAGAAAGAAGACATACACCCAACACCAGAGCTGAAGACACCTCCGAAAGGAGGGGCCCCGCCACGTCAAAACGGTAGAGGAGTAGGGGCCGAAACCGGACGTGGTTCCTCCTGATGATGTCTTGAGCTAACTGGATCCTATAAAGGAGCTGTTGTGGTAGCAGACCACGAAACATGGTTGAAATTCCTCAGGGAACGAATTTCAAGAAAGTATTAAGCGGGCCGCATACGTCCCAGCCCTGCATAAAAATGTGCTTCTTATTCGGATATACATTGACAAAACTTCGCAAATTGTTACTGAGTTTCACGTAATCAGTCGTGAGAATTCAGAATAATACAATAATGTATAATAATTGAGTAACAGTTTGTGAAGTTTTTTTCAGTTACTATAAAGTATTTTACTCTGCCTTTGATATTCGAGTGTTACTTTTTTGCACCTGTTTACTCAAATGTATTAACTTTTAAAAATGCAAAAATTAAAAAGAAAAACCTGAGCGTTAACTGAAAAAGGGATTCACAAGTGTAGCTTCAAATGTTATTAATAGTTTCACCGTTAGTGACTTCGAAATTTCACTGGTAGTTATGCGAAACTCCGAAGGTACTGTATATTGTATATCAGTTGCTTCTAAACTTCAAAACGAAGCCTGTTTTAGTTCCTTAAAATAGTAACAGCTGTTCTATTATTTTATCAAAGTGATAGGAATCATTAGGCTAAATAACATGAAATACATCGTAGTTTAATTCATTTCAAGAATATATTTTTGAAAATATATGGACGGACACATTCAAGTTCATGTAAACACGGGAGTGGAACTCGTTTGGTTTATTGTTTAATATTTTATTATAGCACGTTTTTATTAAATAGGTAATTTCATTGAAATAATTTGGTTACTTTACTAAATATTTCGAAGATCAAACGAAGCCGAAAGCATTAATAAATAAGAAAAACAACATACAATAAGCTAATGTAAAACTTTTGTGTGAAATCAAGTACCTTGATTTCCTAATATGCTGCAAATCCCTTATTTTGGTTTGGAAAAAGAGGAGTGGGGCGAAGGGGAGCGCCCCACTCTTCCCGAATTCATAGGAAATCTTGTTTTCGTTGAATGAATTCCTGTGACATCCTAATATGCTACAAAACTTTTTTGGGGGGGGTCTGAAAAACGGCATGGGGTGAGGTGGAAGCCTCGGAAATTTCACCCACCCCACCCCATTGATTTTTTCAGGGTTAGGGAAATCCACCCCAGATTCATTGGAAATTTTTTTCCTTAGTGAAAATCGTGCAGGTGAAAAGATCAATGGAGTGGGGGTGGGTGAAATTTCCGAGGCTTCCACCTCGCTCCACTCCGTTTTTCGGACCCCAAAAAGGGTTTTGTAGCATATTAGGATGTCATAGGAATTCATTCAACGAAAAAAGAAAAATTTCCAATGATTCCTGGAGGGGGTCTCCCCCTTCCGAACCAAAATAAGGGATTTGCAGCATATTAGGAGGTCAGGGTACTTGATTCCACACAAATAATGCGAGTTTTTTTTTTTTTTTTCTTAGTGCGGGTGTTACTCTGAAAATTTACCAAACTTTTCTTTTGTTGCTGTTGTTCCAACTGTAACCATCGCGCTTTTCATATAAAAAATAATGTATCTAAGATCGCAGTATCCAGTGCTTTTTCCATTTTTTTGGAGACATTGGTTCTCAAGGCACATCACATAAAACTATAAATAATAGCATGTTAATATTGGGTTGCAAAACCCTTTTATATAGAAGTCAAAGGCTGCCCTTGGGACTCTATAATGAAGAAATTCGAAGGGTTGCTTTGGTCTATTGATTGAACACCTGTCTACAGGAAATGTGGGTTTGAGTCCCACAGGCAGCTTTTAACTTATCTATTCAAAAGGATTCTTCAACCCAATATTTACATGCTATTCTTTGTAGCTTTATGTGATGTGCCTTGAGAGCCAATAATCTAAGAAAGAATTTTCACCTTCTCTCAAATATTGATTAAATTCTTAGGACATCAATATATATATATATATATATATATATTTGTTTCAGTCAGCTGACTGCAGCCATGCTGGAGCACTGCCTTTAGTTGAACAAATCAATCCCAGGACTTATTCTTTGTAAGCCTAGTACTGCTAAGTTATGGGGATGTAAAAACACCAACACTGGTTGTCAAGCGATGGTTGGGGAAGCATATATATGTATATATATATGAGAGGTATTGGTGTCTAGAAGATCCAAAGAGTGTCTGGTAACACTAAGTAAGTGCTGTGGACAGACTGTAGTTAAAATTTTTGGTTTGATAATGATACGAGTGAGGAGTTTAATGTGGGTCTTCTATTAGCATGCATATATATATATATATATTATGCAGAATGAGATAACAAAGCCAAGGCTGTGAGGAGCTTTCAGGACATTTATAATGAAATAGTCTTACAGCTGTTTCTGGAATATTATGGATATTCCTTCATCAGAGACAGTGTGAGAAAATATCTGAGTTTGAATTATTATGGAAAAGGAGGAGATAGGGAATATAGAGGGGAAATAAGAGAATGAAAGTAGAAATAAGATATATAAAGATATTGTAGTTGGAGTTCCATTATCCGAGGAAAATGGTGTATAGAAGTGGTAAAAAAAGTTTCCTGTACATTGGTATGTAAGATCCAAAAGCAGTTCATGTTTAGTCATTTAAAGTATGGAGGTGTGGAATCAGTGATGAAGGAAGATACAAGAAAGTTTATTGATTACTACAAATGTTTCAGCCCCTCTAGCATGGGTCAGATACTAAACATCTACATCCACATCTACTAATGGTTATATCTCATACTTTTTGCGCTGTATTGTGTATTTGTTTCTTTTTGCATCTGATGTTTGTTATTGATCTTCTAGGATAATGAAGCTGTATTCACTACACTCTTGGAGTAGTTGGTGTTAGGAAGGGCATCCAGCTGTAGAAACTCTGCCAAATCAGACTGGAGCCTGGTATAGCCATCTGGTTCACCAGTCCTCAGTCAAATCGTCCAACCCATTCTAGCATGGAAAGCGGACATTAAACGATGATGATGATCTCTTAATTTGCTGCTTTTATATACAAATACCAAGAAGAAATCTTGTAGAACAGATGTTATTTTAATAAAATACAGCTTGTAATCACCTGAGGAAACACATCTGCATCGAATACTCTTAAACATGATATCATGTGAGGGATCAATGCTAGATGGGTCAAAACAATTGTAGTGATCAATAAACTTTCTTGTATCTTCCATCTTCTGTCTCCCTCATTAATCAAATATACACACACACACACACACACATATATATATATATAAACTTTGGAAGCATTGATAAGTAAAGCTGTAAGTAACAACAGACAAAGATTGGATCATCATCATCATCGTTTAACGTCCGCTTTCCATGCTAGCATGGGTTGGACGACTTGACTGAGGACTGGTGAAACCGGATGGCAACACCAGGCTCCAATCTAAATTTAGCAGAGTTTCTACAGCTGGATGCCCTTCCTAATGCCAACCACTCAGAGTGTAGTAAAAATCCAATCATTGTCTGCTGTTTTTACAGCTTTAAATATAAACATATATTTATGTTTTGGTTGCAGTGACTTTGAAGTAATTGCTTGCTTGCCTTCAGATAACCTGATGAAGACAAGCTAACTGAAACTTTGAAGTCACTGTCGACCTTTTTCTTGTTAAAGTTCATGTGTATTCTTGTAAAAAATCATACACACATATATGTATATATACACGCACACATATATTTATGTATATTCTTTGCATCTCAAATGGAAGAAAATATATAATTTCCATTGTACCGTATGTAACTGGTACTTCTTGTATATCTACTTAGTGCTTCATGTCCTAAAATCAGAATCTTGACTTATTTTCAAAATTTCCAAAGCCTTCAATTAATAATAGCCTTTGTTGCATAACAAAACATGTAATAACATGAAACTCTTCGTAGCAACACAATAAATACCAGCTGCGTATATTTATAGTAAACTGTAACAGACTAATTTAATCAACAATACCTTTTAACCCCTCCCTCACCATCATACAAAATTAACCTTATGTCTTATTAAAAGAAGGTATTGTCTGTTTTAGTTGATGAAAAGGAAAATAATGAGTCAATGGAGGGTATTATATACCAGTGGCCTAAGATGGTGCCAAAGAAGGTATTTACACAAGACCATTGCTCGACGAAGTTCTGAAAGTACTCAGCCCTGCATGAGTGCAATTAGAATCCAGATGTTATCAGAAAATCTTCACCAGCAAATATTTCCTGAAAGGACACCAGTTGATCAGGAAAAAGTTAATCTCTCTCTTGAACACCTCAGAAGACACAACCTACTGCATGGTACGCCAACTGTAATACCAGATGTTAGCTTCAAGCTTCCAAAATTACAAGGAAGTGATATTGATGAACACTTCCGTAACATTGCTCAGAGACAAATATCGGATTATGTTGAATTCCTTAATCGACTAAAAAATACTACTTTACCTCCACAACCAAATGAGTGGTGCTTTCATAAAGGTTGGACAAGATATGACGCAACCGGTACAGCTACAAGTATTGATTATCCTGACGAAGAAGCTTTAGTATTTGATATTGAGTGTTTGATGAATGATGGCGGCTTCCCAACTCTTGCAACAGCAGCAGGCACCAAATATTGGTTTGTATAGATTTTTTTTTTTTTACTTAATTTTTATTTATACTAATGTTCTTTCTTCTAAATTGTTGTTGTTGGCACTCCGTCGCTTACGACGTCGAGGGTTCCAGTTGATCCAATCAACGGAACAGCCTGCTCGTGAAATTAACGTGCAAGTGGCTGAGCACTCCACAGACATGTGTACCCTTAACGTAGTTCTCGGAGATATTCAGCGTGACACAGAGCGACAAGGCTCACCCTTTGAATTACAGGCACAACAGAAAGAGGAAGTAAGAGTGAGAGAAAGTTGTGGTGGAAGAGTACAGCAGGGTTCGCCACCATCCCCTGCCGGAGCCTCGTGGAGCTTTAGGTGTTTTCGCTCAATAAACACTCACAACGCCCAGTCTGGGAATCGAAACAGCGATCCTATGACCGCGAGTCTGCTACCCTAACCACTGGGCCATTGTGCCTCCACTTTTTCTAAATTAACAATGAAGAAACCTATAACAAACCCACTGGTATGTTTGTCAGACTATGTGTGGTTCCAAGACACAATACAGATAGGTATATGCATGCTCAAATGGTTATAAACTCTGCTTGCAGTCTAGTAGTTCAGTATTCAATCTCATTTTGCAGCACCATGGGGAAATGTTTTCTGTCCTAGTTTCAGATCAATCCAAGCTTTCTGAATGAAATTAGGTAAACAGAAACTGCTAAAGGCCACCGGCTGGTCTGCACTTATTTTTGGGTTGAGGAACTTAATCCATTTCCTAGTTTAGCACCTCCATTCACTCTTAAAACTGACCTCCTTATACTAAGCATACCAAGAATTTTATCAATCTACATATAAAGATTTAATTTGTAACAGAGTATGATCAAGAACTGTGTCCTCATTACATTTGGCATCTTTGACAAATGTTTTCTATTATAGCCACAAGTCAACCAAAGCCCTGTGAGTGTATTTGGGTGATGGAAACTGAAAGAAGCCTGTCATATGTATACATACATACATACATAATCATCATCATTACCATTTAATGTCTGTTTTTCCATAATAGGCAGTTTGACAAGATCCAGTGAGTTACTAGGCAATGCCAAGCTCCAGTGTCAGCTTTGGCATGGTTTCTATGGCTGGATGTTCTTCCTAATACCAACCTCTTTACAGTATTCCACTCACATTAGTGAGGTTGCCAAGTGACTTGCAAGATAGAGAGGAAAAGGAAAGGAAAATACCCATACTACTAAGTGTGAGTGAGTGGGGGGGGGGGGAGTATTTGAGATGGGGTGTATGGGTATGTTTGTGTCTCATTATCTTGACATAGCATGATTGTTGTGAATGAATGTCATTCATTTACACTATTCTGCAAAAACTTGTTTTTTTCCTGTCTAGCTACAGGGGAAATATTACCTTGCTTGGAAATGGGTAAGGGTTAATGACAGGAAGGGCACCCAGCTGTAGAAAATATGCCTCAATAAACTCACTCTGTCTGACCCATGCAAGCACAGAAAAGTGGATATTAAAATGATGAGTCAAAAGTTTTTTTGGGGTTTTTTTGCCACCATTGGACCATGAAGCACTCCTCACAAACACAGGTTCATGATATGGTTGTGATATGTAAAGTTTTGAGTAGGAACCAGAAAGCGAAGTATGAACACACAATGCATCTGTGCACACTGAATTTGTAAAATGGAAGAGAAGAGTAAAAATGCAATGTGCATGTCAAAATAAATGGAAGAGAAGAATAAAACAAGTTATATGACGGTCTGCTTGTCACATCTGACACCACTATCATGTGGCTTTGCTGCAATTTTCGTGTTTGCTTTGTTTGTTCACAATGCTGTATAGAATTTAAGTTTATCATCATCATCATCATCGTTTCGCTTTCCATGCTAGCATGGGTTGGACGATTTGACTGAGGACTGGCGAACCAGATGGCTACACCAGGCTCCAATCCAATCTGGCAATGTTTCTACAGCTGGATGCCCTTCCTAACGCCAACCACTCCGAGAGTGTAGTGGGTGCTTTTACATGCCACCGGCATGAAGGCCAGTCAGGTGGTACTGGCAACAGCCATGCTCAAAATGGTGTTTTTTACATGCCACCTGCACAGGAACCAGTGGCAACGATCTCGCTCGAATGTCTTTACACGTGCCACCGGCACAAGTGCCAGGTAGGCGACACTGGGCACAGGTGCCATCAACGTGAATTAGTTATGAGAAAATTGACTTTCCTTCTTCAAATATGATATTTTGTTTTGATGGGAAAAATTAATGAAGCCTTTTTTGTGGGTGTGGGTCATAGAAAAAAAACTGTATTGGACCAATATTTCTGCAATGGCTCTGTGTCAGCTAAAGCCTTGTGAGTGGATTTGGTTGACGGAAACTGAAAGAAACTCATTGTACGTGTATGTTATTGTCTCCTTTAGATACATTGCATGATAGTTGTGAATGTCACCATCAGGCCAGCAGTGTGCTTTTGTTTCCAATCTTCTGTGAAAGCATGTTTGGTCAGGGGAAACATTAGCTTATTTGGAAACAGGTGAGGGCTGACGACAGGAAGAGCATCTGTCTATAGAAAATCTGCTTGAACAAATTCCATTGGACCCATGTGAGCTTGCAAAAGTTTATTAAAATGATGATGATAATAATCATGTCCCTAACATCATGATAGCTGGTTTCATCAATGATTATTAGGTGGTAATTAGGTAGAAGAATTATTTCTACCTTTTGGGGTTTTTTGGTTTTGATTATTCATTTATATTTTTGTTGTTATTGGCTGATAGAGCTGTTCTAAGTTTAATATACTGGAAAAAAAATGTGGAATGCACTGTGAATTTAATAGTAATCTAAAGTGAAATCGTAATTGAACCATACTCGATGACTGGCACCTGCGCCAGTGGAGCACTAACAGCACTGTCCAAGCGTGTCCATTGCCAGAGCAGCTGTCTGGCTTCCGAGCTAGTGGCCCATAAATAGCACCATTTGAGTGTGATCATTACCAGAGTTGCCTTCTAGCACTTCTGCTGGTGGCACGTTAGAAAATCATTCGAGCGAGGTTGTTGCCAGTGCCGCTGGACTGGCTCGAATGCAGGTGGCACGAAAAAAACACCTTTTTGAGCGTAGCCGTTGCCAGTACCGTGTGACTGGCCCTCGTACCGGTGCACATAAAAGCACCCACTACACTCTCGGAGTGGTTGGTGTTAGGAAGGGCATCCAGCTGTAGAAACTCTGCCAGATCAGATTGGAGCCTGGTGCAGCCTTTTGGCTTGCTAGTCCTCAGTCAAATCGTCCAACCCATGCTATCATGGAAAGCGGACATTAAACGATGATGATGATGATAGACATTGAAATGAAGGCTACCAAGCTAGGTTGAGTTGAGTTGATGAATGTCTATGTTGAATAAGACTAGATCCAGTACTAAGCACTGAGTATTCTACTAGCTCATTGTTAATTTATAAAATGTATTTGGAACTTGTCAGCTGCACTATTATATTTAGTGGAACTGCTTCATAGGGACCAACGGTGAAGCTGATTGGCCAGTTTAGAGTTGTACAACATCTCTTATGGAATTGGGAAATAACATAGATTAGTAATGATTTTAAGTTTAGTATAATTTTAAAAGGAAGTTGATTGCATTGACCCCAGTACTCAACTGGTACTTATTTTATCAATCCCGAAAGGATGAATGGCAAAGTGGACCCTGGCAGAATTTGAACATGGAGCATAAAGATGAGCAAAATGCCCTGAACATTCTATCTGGTGTGCTAATGATTCTGTCAATTCATGGCCTTAATAGTAATCCTTTCTACTAGAGGCACAAAGACTGATTACATTGACCCCAGTGTTTGACTGGTACTTGTTCTATCAACCTAGAAAGAATGGAAAGCAAATTAGAAAGCAAAGTGGTGCAATCATCACTATGGACTTGGTTGAAAGTGGATCCATCTCACATGCAACAGCCGCTGTTCAGCATAAATATAATAATAATAACGATAATACCTCTACTGTTTCAATATTGTCCAGTTATATGTAGTCACTATAAAGTAAAGGTTACACCTCTGAGATGACACTATAATCTACTGTTAATTACTGGCTGCAGCTGTTTTACTTTATTTATGTCACTAAAGCCATTAGAAAGGATTCAGATGTCACAAACGTTGTGTCATAAATTTCACTTCCTTGTTACATTTGTTAATTTTATTTTGCTAAATTTCTTCGGTCTTTCTCACCATTCATATCATATTGTACACAATGATGGATGAGGACAGCTGTGTAAAGAAGTGCTGATCTCTAACTGTGAAAGGAAGCCGTGTGAGAGGAAGACCCAGGAAGACATAAGATGAGGTGGAGAAGCATGATCTTTGAATGCTGAGCCTCAACGAGGCAATGGCAAGTGATCGAGACCTTTGGTGTTATGCTGAGCTTGAGAAGACCTGTCAAGCCAAGTGAAATTGTAGTCCTAGCTGATTCCTGGTCACATAACTAGCACCTGTGCCGGTGGCATGTAAAAGGCACCCTTTGAACGTTGGGCCTCATGGAGGTGATGACAAGTGATTGAGACTGTTGGCAATACACCATGGTTGAGAAGACTCATTAAGCCAGCTAATGCCAGTGTCATGTAACTGGCATGTAAAAAGCACCCATTACACTTTTGGAGTGGTTGGCATTAGGAAGGGCATCCAGCTATACTAAATGACAATGATGATGAGATTCATAATTCTTTCTTTCACAAACTAATTCACTTTCAAATTCTTGAGTAGTCCATTTACTTCCATGTAAAATGGTTGTGTGGTTTAAGAAATTTGCTTCCTGACCAATGGTTTCAGGTTCAATCCTGCTGCAGAGCACTTTGGGCAAGTGTGTTCTACAGTAACTCCAGGTTGACCAAAACCTTGTGGGTAGATTTGATAGATGGAAACTGAAAGAATCCCATCATATAAATAATAGCTGTTAATTCCCTGCCAAATATTCTTATAGCTCTAGTTTGGTCTTGGGATAAAAACAGATTTTTTTATGTAGGTGTGGCTGTGTGGTAAGACGTTTGCTTCCCAACCACATGGTTCTGAGTTCAGTCCCACTGCTTGGCACTTTGGGCAGTTGTCTTCAACTGTAGCTTTGGGCCGACCTTGTGAGTGGATTTAGTGGATGGAAGCTGAGGAAAGCCAGTCATATATTTATATGTCTGTGTGTGTGTGTGTCACCACTGCTTAACAGCCTGTGTTGGTTCATTTACATCCCCATAACTTAGCAGGTCAGCAGAATATGCCAATAAATTAAGTACCAGGTTTAAAAAATAAATAAACACAGGGTGTCGATTTGTTTGACTAAAAATTCTTCAAGGCAGTGCCCCACCATAGCTGCAGTTTAGTGACTGAAACAAGTAAAAGATAGAAGATAAATGCTACAATGTGAAAATTCTTCATTAGTAGAGACAATCATTTCAATTTACTTCAAAGTGATAACCATTCCTGCAACTGTTTTAGCGAAATTGTGATGGCACCTGTGCCCAGCGTCACCTTTCTGGCACTTGTGCCCGCGGCATGTGTAAGGACTTTCGAGCGAGATCGTTGCCAGTGCCCCTGGACTGGCTCTTGTGCGGGTGGCACATAAAATACACCATTTTGAGCGTGGCCGTTGTCAGTACTGCCTGACTGGCCTTTGTGCCGGTGGCACGTAAAAAGCACCCACTACACTCTCGGAGTGGTTGGTGTTAGGAAGGGCATCCAGCTGTAGAAACTGCCAAATCAGATTGGAGCCTGGTGTAGCCATCTGGTTCACCAGTCTTCAGTCAAATCGTCCAACCCATGCTAGCATGGAAAGCAGACGTTAAACGAGGATGATAATGATGATGATGAAACCTTGAAAAGAGATGACATGATAGGGGACTAGATGTTGGATTTCTGTATTCTGAGTTTGAATCCTGCTAAGGTCAGTTTAGAACTTCATTCTTTGGTGAGATCAATAAAATAGATGCCAGTAAAATAGATCTTGATTCAATTGTTTACACATCTTTCCTGATCATCTACAAGTCAATATGATATCTTCAAAACACGCACTCATTACTTGATATATTTTTACAGGTATTCTTGGTGCAGTGGTTATTTAATTGAAGATAAATTTAAATGGAGTCCCCAACCACAGATGGAAGACTTAATTCCTTTGGAGTCAAAAAGTTCACAGAAAAGTATGAAACAAAATATGCTGAAGAAAAGAATTATAGTTGGTCACAATGTTGGCTTTGACCGTTCTTTTGTCAAAGAGCAATATTATATCAAGGTAAAAGAGAAAAAGAATCTTGAGTTTCAACATTTATTTTTGTTCACTTTTATTTTTCAGTAGATATAATTTTGCATATTGTTTTGGCACAAGTATGGCCATGTAGTTAAGAACTTTGTTCCATAGCTATATGGGACACTATGCTGCAACATGGGTGATTTTGTGGCTGTGTGGTAAGAAACTTGCTTTCCAACCACATGGTTCTGGGTTCTGTTGCACTGCTTGGCACCTTGAGCATGTGTCTTCTACTATAGCCTCGGGCCGACCAAAGCCTTGTGAGTAGATTTGATAGGCAGAAACTGAAAAAAGCCTATCATATATATATAAATGTGTGTGTGTTTGTTCCCCCATCATTGCTTGACAACCAATGTTGGGGTGTTTCTATACTGTAACTTAGCAGTTCAGCAAAGCAGATGGATAGAGTAAGTACTAAGCTTAAAAAAGAATAAATCCTGGGGTCAATTTCTTCAACTAAAAAACCCTTTAAGGTGTTGCTCCAGCATGGCTGCAGTCAAATGACTGAAACAAGTAAAAGAATAGCTTCACACTGATATACATTTTGCGAGTGAAGTTTGACAGATAATAAACAGAAACTGTGTGGACGCCTAACAGCTAGAGAGTATTTGTAGGGTGAGAGACTTATAGATTTGATGAATCACCCTAGTTAACACTACTAATTGTTCTTGGATGCCTTTAATGGAGTCTATCCTGTTGCAAGCTTTGGACCGGTTCTCCAATCTAAAGGTAACAAATGGGTCTTGGGTTCTTTCTTTCTGTCTTTTAGTAGGCTGTGTGGTTGGGAAGCAACCACACAGCCATGCCTGCACCTTCATGGTCTTGGGGTCAGTCCAACTGCTGCATGGCATCTTTGGCAAGTGTCTTCTACCACAGCCCCTAGCTGACCATGTGAATAGATTTGGTAGATAGAAATTGAAGAAGCCCATCGTCTCTGCTTGGCTAGAGATGGTGACACTAGACTCTTGTTCAAAATATATACTTTGCAAAGTGATACACAGTCACTGATCTCATAAATAGAAAAATTATTATTTCTAAATCTCTGAATGAGGGACATTCAGTAACAGTATTCTAGAGTAAAGACTATTTGCCAACATAATGTAGCAGTCCTGATTAGGACAAATGTTACTGTTATTTAACCTCAAGAAACATCGTCTCCAGCTGGTTATCGACACACTATCTGCATCCTTATATTTCCGAACAAGGGAACTTAGTGTCTCCACTCAGCTCAAAGCAATATCTGTGTACCAATGGTTTCTGGGTTATTTCCCAGATATTGTTTTGAGCTGAGTGGGGACACTAAGCTCCCTTGTTCGAAAATATAAGGACACAGATAATGCATCGGGAGCTAGCTGGGGATGATGTTTCCTGGGGCTAAATAACAGTAACATTTGTCCTAATCAGGACTGCCACATTATGTTGGCAAATAATCTTTACTCTAGAATACTGTTACTGAATGTTTCTCATTCAGAGATTTAGAAATAGTCATTTTTCTATTTACGAGTTCAGTGACTGTGTATCATTTTGTAAAGTAATATCTTGAACAAGAGTCTAGTGTTGCCATCTCTACCCAAGCAGTTATTGTGCTGATGAAGGGAAATAACCCAGAAACTATTGGTATACAGATATTGCTTTGTATTTGTCTCCAGTGTTGGTTTGTTTACATTCCTGTAACTTAGCAGCTTGGCAAAAAAGACCAACAGAATAAGTACTTTAACATGTAGGTTACTGTATCAAATGTAATGTTTATTTATTCACATTGTTTTGAATTAATCATGCACTATCTCATAACTTTGAGATTTCAACGATATGATTACTTATTTTGTAGACTGATATTGTAAGGCAAATGTGAGAAGTTGAATCTGGTCAGTTTTAACAGGAAACAAGTAGAACATTTGGGCCAGATATAACCGGTTTAAATGTTAACGGTTTAAATAAGAACTGGGGTTGATTTGTTCAATTAAAGTCATTCAAGGTAGTGCCCCAGCATGGCTGCAGTCCAGTGACTAAAAAAAGTAAAAGAATATAATTCTGTAGTTGTACCTTTTTTTGTATCTAATATACTAACTGACTGTTTTTCTAAAATTATACTGCACACTATGGGAGTTTATTGTTTCTTTTCTGTTTTTATTTTTGTTGCTATATTAGTAATGATAATTTAGTTGAACATTCTGTGGTTCTATCCTTTAAGGTTATAAAAATGGTTTGTGGGATAAATTATTAATATGGGATGAACTTTGGCAAATTGTTTTAGAAGCCTCTGGTGTTTGTAAAATGGTAAAAAAAAAAAAAAGGCTATTGTGTTGCATTAGCATATATTTTCATTAGCAAAAATTGTTTTCGTTTTTTTTTTTTGTTACAATTTTGAAAATGTTCTTTTTATTATTATTGTATAATGTGAATTATGTACATGGACATGATATTAGTGAATTTTCTTATTGACAGGACACAAAACTTCGTTTCTTGGATACCATGTCACTTCACATTGCTTCAGTAGGATTTACTGCTTTCCAAAGATCTCTGTATCAAGCTTCTAAGAAAGCGACATCTCCAAGTAAAGTCCGAGAACATTTAGAAAGCAAAAAATATAGAAATGAAGAAATTGTGAGTTAATATTTTGAACTATATATATATATATAAATATATACCACATTGTTCAGCATACAAGTTAATGCAGTATATAGTGTAAACATGGAGTGGAGATATTCAAACATCATCACTATCTTTCCTAATCCTGCTGCATTTCACATTGAATTTTTGGTCCACAAAAATCATTCTGTATAAGTCAATTTACCTTTTTTTTGGCTATAAATTTAGGTCCCAAAAATTTCATTTGTATACCAGGAAATATGGTAAATACTTTTAAGTGTTCAAATAGGCCCTTTGCAGTAATTGACAAATTCTGTTATCTCTGTGATCTAATCTGCTGTGGAAGAGGATACCCTGAAACCATAGTAGCTTTGTGAGTGGATCTGGCAAGAGAAATCTGCATTTGTGTGTGTATACGTGTGTGCATGTGTATGTGTTTGTACCTTCTTGTTTTGACAAAGTGTAATAATTGTAAATTGGTGTCATGCATTTCCAATATTCTGTGAGGACATGTATGGCTGTAGGAAATATTACCTTGGAAAATAGGTGAAGGTTGGTAACAGGAAAGGCATCTGGCCATAGACAATTTGCCTCAATAAACTCTCCCCAACCCATGCAAGCATTGAAGTGGGGATGTTAAAATGATGATGATGGTGTGTGTGTGTGTGTATGCATTTGTGCCTTCTTGTCTTGACAATATGTAACAATTGTAAAGCTGTGTCACTATCATACAAGCTCTGTTCTTTGTTTCCAATCTTCTGTAAAAACATATCTAATCATATTACCTTTCTTAGAAACAAACGAGAGTGGGCAACAGGAAGGGCATCTAGCTGTAGAAAAATCTGCCTCAATGAATTCCATTTGACTCATGCACGCATGGAAATGTGGATGTTAAAATGGTGAAGATGATGAAGTTTTTTTTTTTTCTTTTTTTTTTTTCATAGAATGTAAATTGGATGGATGTTGGAACAATGAACAACCTGAATGATGTTTATCAGTTCCATTGCAATGGAGAACCTTTAGAAAAATCAAAGCGAGATGTCTTTATCAATGGAACTATGCTGGATGTGAGAAAGAATTTCCAGGTTTGTCAATTGATTGTAATATTTCTGAGACTTTTAATGTATTTTATTGATTATGGATCAGACAGAATTGAATAAATGCTGGCTTATATACTTTAGCATGGATTTTTTTTTCTAACATCTCTCAAAATTTTTTATGTCTTTTTTTTTTTAATGGTTTACAAGTTTTATATTTTTCTTGCATCAAAGATTCAAATTCTCTAATTTTTTTTATTAGGAAATTTTTTAAAATATTTTTTTAATTCAAAATATTCTAATGAGAAACTGATTAGGATTAGAAGATTTAAAGCTTTAGTCCTTTATATATATATATATATATATATATATATATAGATGGTACCCCAGCTTCAGGGTGGTACTCTAGTCCAACAATTGAAACAAGTAAAAAACAAAGAAAATGTATTTCATTTGTATTTGAAGCATATAGATATATTGTATTTGCATATGAAAGCATTAGCTGTTTCACTTTGTGAAAATTTAAAAGTGTGTCAGTTTTAATTTACTAAGTATGCAGATGTAATTAGAAATGCAAACAAAATATATTTATATACAAAAAGGAAAGGACTGCAGCTGTAAATCCCCTAACTCTTATGAGATTTGGATTAAAAATTTTCTGTTACAAATTAAACATGTTTTAAATATAAAGAAAATTTGGTAGATTTTCAATCTCTGATACTCAAATCACAAAAGTCTGAAGACATTTCAAAAAAGCAAAAAATAAACAATAATAAAATAAGTTAAGTGATAGGGTTTAAGAAAAAATCCACTCTTAACCCATTACCTCCCATAATTCTATTAACTGGAATTTTTTTATGAAACTTTGATTTCTAGCATAAAACAGCCTTAGAAACACGTTGGAATGATCAAAATAACATTCCAAAATAACATTTTAGATAGAAATAAGCGAGATATTGGGTGAAAAATTAGCAAACCTCATTTGAATATCAGAGAAATATACCTAGTAGATATAGCAAAAAGGTTAGATATTTGTAAATATTGACAGATAATTACGAAATTTGTAATTTTTAAGTGATCTCATATGAGATCACTGGTAGGTAATGGGTTAAGTGAATAAATATCCATAAATCTACTTTGGGAATGCATGCAATTTATTTTCAGGCAATGAAACATGAAATGGTGTAAATAATATACAGTTCTTATTACAGAGATTGTCATTCCTACTCACTTCATACCTTGAAGGCCCTTCCTGGCACCTCATCACCACTTTTTATATCAGTTTCCAACTCCACCCAATCACTTCCACTTTGTCTAATAAAATGTGAGTAGTTGTGTAGCTCCTCTAGAGCAAGAAACCTGTTCTACTCTGGCCCTTTTCTCTCATACTTTTACTCATCAAATCCTACCTTATGTTACCCCCTTGGAGTTTGTAGTCTTGCACACTCCATGGCAGCCTCTCTAGAGCTGCTGGCATAGCAAAAGCACCTAGTATATGCTGTAAAGTACTTGGTGTTAGGAAGGGCATCCAACCATAGAAACCAGCCAAAGAAGACACAGAAGCATGATGCTATCTTTGGCTCATTGGATTTTGTCACGCTGCCTGACCCATACCAGCATGGAACATGGGCATTAAATAATGATGATGGTGATGATGATAATCAGTTGATTTTGATCAAATAGATCTCTATGGGACAGCAGCAATTCTTTGAGTTACCCATCTGTGATGCCAATATTCACAATAGCGCATAATACAATAGCATTATAGTAGAGCAGTAGCAATAGTACCTCTGATCTTCATTTTGTTTTGCTAACACAGCTACAAGAATTTCTGAATGGAAACACTAATATCACAAGAAAATGCTGTTGGTTTCTAATTAGTATTAGTCATTGTATTTAGGAACCAGTTGACCAATATAGTAAAGTAGTGAAAGCTTTTAAATTTTTGTTTCATTCTCTTTGATCAAAATTTTCTTTTCTAGAGCTTGATGTCATATTGTTCCAAAGATGTTGTTGCTACACATGATGTTTTCACAGAACTTTGGCCCAAATTTCTTAGCCGGTTAGTACGAAAAGAATTTTGTTTTTGCACCTTGCATAAAAGTGTTCACTTATATATTCTCCTTCTACAGCTAAAATTATTTAAAATATCTTCTAAAATCGTTCATCAGGAGTTGTCCACTCATTCATTTGTTTAACATCTATTTTCTTTACAATACTGTCATTGGTTTCAACAGAGAGTTATTTGAAGTAGGATTTTATTTGGATGTTCTTTCCGTTGCCATCCCTTATTGAAACAAATACCATGAGGTATTCTAACCATGCGGTAATGGCACTACCTCTTCACTGCCTTTCCTGTCAGTCATTGGATTGTGGCCATGCTGGGGCACTGCTTTGAAGAGTTTTAGTCTAACAAATCAACCTCAGTACTTATTCATATTAAAGTCTGGTACTTATACTATTGATCTGTGTATTTTTGTAACCCCACTCCCCACATACACACTGCTTGACAACTGGTGTTGGTTTGTTCACATCCCCATGAATTAGCAGTTCTGCAAAAGAGAATGATATAATAAGTCCCAGACTTAAAAATAGGTATATGGGTTGATTTGTTCAACTAAGGCTTTCAAGGTAGTACTTCAGTATGGCCATAGTCCAGTGACTGAAAAAAGTAGAAGAGAAAAGAAATCGGCTTTACAACTGACAAAATGTACATAATTTAACAACTACTTTCTTCTTTTATTAGGTTTCCTCATCCTGTTACATTATCTGGTATGCTGGAGATGGGCAATGCCTACCTGCCAATTAATCAAAACTGGGAACTCTACAAACAGAGAGCTAATGATAGCTATAATGATTATCAGAGAGAGCTGAAATTGTTGTTAATCCAGCTGGCTGATTCAGCTTGTGAACTTTTGCATAATAATAGGTTATTTATCTTCTTTTGTTTTTTTACAATCTGTTTTAAAAAATGTTAAGTCAACAAAGTTGTGTTATTGAAAACTATATCTTTAGATTTGTTTGGCTATGTTTTGGTGTTTCTTCTTATGGATGCTGTTGTTTTGCCCCCCTCCTCAGTTCTGATTGAACAGAAGATATTCTAGCAATGACCATCCATTTTATATTCTTCAAGTTTATATATCTAGAACAGTCATGAGCAAACTGCAGCTCCTGAGACTTTATGAATGGCATATCAACAAAAAATTACCTTGAATTTCTTTAATAGTGTGGCCCGCCTAATGCTCAGCCATGTTTCATGTGGCTCACTTCTTGAAGAAGGTTGCCTATGCCTATCTAGAACTACATTATCCAGTTTGACTTTGTTGTTGTTTAACCTTGAGTCACTCATGATCAAAGGTGTTTGTTTTGTCAATCTAACACTATACTGTCAAATGTGTTTTTTTTTTTAAAACACTCAAGTGTGATATGAGAGAGATTTGGTTATTGTTTCTAACAAATTGAGCAACCACATAAAGGCTCCCTTGTTCACTCAGTTTTCTCTCAGACAGTAGGATCTGATATGAGTGAGATTTGACTGCTATTTCTAGTAGGTTGAGCGATCAACAAGAGGCTCATTCATTCTCTTGTTATGGCGGTTGGTATTGGTATTGGTGGTTTTTTTAAACAAGGTTAATGGTATAAAATTTGTAATTTAAAGATTGTAGCTACATGAAAAGCAGTAGGTGCTTAGGTGTTAACATGTTTAATGCAGATAAATAAATGTTATGCTTTGCAGAGAAGGTCAGAATAAGAATAAAACATAACTGGAGTTGTCATCCATACTTGCTGGAAAAATACAAATGTAATTAATAATAGACTCATATTGTTTGTTTTCTACTTACATATTTATTTCTTGTCAGATTTTTTTTATGCTTTCTATATGTTAACCCTAATTTAACTATTGTATTATTTTTTTTAACCTGCCTTTGTCAAAGCTTGTTAGTAACAATTGTATGTATTGGAGGTAGCTAGGTTTGAGTGAAAAAAACTATCAGAAGAATAAGGCTATGTTGTTATTGTCAGAGACACCAGGAGTTTCCAGCCTGACAGGCAGCTGGTGCTATGGAAACCAACATAATGTCAAAGGAAAGAGCATCCCATGCCAACATATATGAATGTTCTAAAGCAGGCTTGGACAACCCTCTTTGGGAAGTGACCTGCATGAGACATGTCTTATCAGCAGGTGGGCTGCATTACTAAAAAAAAATTCAAGTTAGTTGTTACACATGCCCCGCAGGTTGCAGTTTTCCTGTGACTACTCTAAAGGAAGATGTAGCACTAGAAACTCCTGACAAGTTAACAAGATGTATGGAGGACTGAGGTGGCTGGAAGCATCTCTGGAAGACTCAGCAGAGAATTACCTAAACAATAATATAGTCAGTAAAGGTAGAAGGCAGCACCCATGAATTTTTCCAAGACGCATGAAGCTGATGGGTAAAACAGAGAGTTACTTTTAGATTGAAAATCTACCCCCAAGTTCTTGCAATGGAGTACATGCAATTAAAGGCACCCGATTGCCATGTAGTTATGTTAAACTGAATATTGGTTTAAGTCTATAGATAACTTTATACTTTTATACACACAACTTTACATTGCTATGTAAGTTTGTAAATTTTGTTTTTTATCTTCTTTCATTAACATAGATATAAAGATGATATTTGGCTGTGGGATTTAGATTGGTCTGTTGCAAAATTTAAAATGAAGAAACTTCCAGCTAAGGTAAGTAATTGTCATATATATAAAACATAGAAGTTTGGCAAAAGAGACCGTTAGAATAAGTACCAGGCTTTAAAAACAAATAAGGACTGCGGTCGATTTATTCAGCTAAAATAAATTCTTCAATGCAGTGCCCCAGCATGGCACCTTGGGCAAGTATCTTCTACTATAGCTTCAGGCCAACCAAAGCCTTGTGAGTGGATGATTTGGTAGATGGAAACTGAATGAAGCCCGTTGTATATATATATATATATATATATAAAAACAAATAGTAAATGAGTATATGCATATATACGTACAGGTATGTGCATACCGACATCCACCTGTATGTATAGGTGCATATCTGGGTACAGGACATTGCAAACAAAACGTAGACAAGAAAATAATGATAATCAGAGTACAGAAAACACACAAGCCACATAGAGAACATTTTCCTTCATCAGCTACCCCCGTTTTAACACCGGCGTTTCGAAGAGCTGGGTAGGACGCATCGTTAAAACGGCTCTTCCCATGGACTGCAAATTATATATTTGTGTGTTTGTGTTTGTCCCCCCACCATCGCTTGACAACCGATGCTGGTGTGTTTATGTCCCTGTAACTTAGCGGTTCGGCAAAAGAGACCATTAGAATAAGTACTGGGGTTGATTTGCTCTGATAGAATAAGTATCAGGCTTTAAAAATGAAAATAATAAGTACTGGGATCAATACATTTGACTCCAAATTCTTCAAGGTGTTGCCCCAGCATGGGGCAGGACCATCATTTATTTAACGTCTGTTTTCCATAAAGATATATTTGCTTTTTATGACTAATTTATTAGTTTTATTTTGCCATTTGTTGCATTATTTATTTTCTTTGTTTTTCTCTTTTTTTAGAAAAAAGTTTCAGTTAGTCTTGATGAGTCAGATGATGAATTTGAAACTGTGTTTCAGAAAATCCTCTCAACAGCCTCTTCTTTGTACAAACGGCCCACTCACAAACCAGGATATCCTGAGTAAGATAATTTGGAAATTACTTTTTTAAACATGAAATGACAGAATTCTGCTTTATGTATGGCATATTATCCCTCATAACATTTTGATTTGGGGAAATTTTCAGAAAATGTTTCAGAATCTGTTCTACACACAAAAATTCATATGACTATGCCAAAAAAAAAATTTTTTTTTAATTTTACAAAATTAAAAAAAAAAATCTTTTTTATTTTTAAAATAGCAGGTTAAAATACAGTCAGAATTTTTGGCTTAAATACTAGCAATAGACCATTAAATGTGTTTATTGGGAGAAAGATACTGAAAAACCTCAATATGTCAGTGACAAACAAATGAGGACAATATAAGGTGATCATAATCATTTAACGTCTGCTTTCCATGCTAGCATGGGTTGGACGATTTGACTAAGGACTGGCGAACCAGATGGCTACACCAGGCTCCAATCTAATTTGGCAGAGTTTCTACAGCTGGATGCCCTTTCCTAATGCCAACCACTCCAAGAGTGTAGTCGGTACTTTTACGTGCCACCAGCATGAAGGCCAGTCAGGCGGTACTGGCAATGGCCATGCTCAAAATGGTGTATTTTACGTGCCATCTGCACAGGAGCCAGTCCAGCGGCACTGGCAACGATCTCACTCGAATGTATTTCATGTGTATTTCATGAGATGTGCTAAAAATAACAGCTAAATCATAATTTAGAATTTAAAAAAGAATTTTTATTATTTTTTTTTTTATTGCATAGTTGTATGAATTCCAGAGTGTGGAGCACAAATTTGTAAAACTTTTCTGAAAATTCCAAAAAATAAAGAAGTTACAAGAGGTTATATGCTGTGTGTAAAGCAGAATTCCACTCGTGAAGTATTTGATTATTTAATAATGTGTTATTTAATTGTTTAGACAAAAAGAAGAGATTCCACTTAATGACATTTGCATGGCCTTCCATGATTGATAATATTCATGTGGTTGGTGTTCGTTTTGAACAACTGAAAGTTGATGATTCCAGGAATGCATGGGAAGTGGGGAATTCTAGAAAATTGATACTGTATGTTGAAAGGATTGACAATATAGTGGGCAATTTGATTTTATATATGTTTTTTAATCGAAATCTTTTAATTGACAATAAACCTATTTGTTAAATACTGTTAAATAAATAAATGTAAAAATATATGTTATTTTAAGCAAATATTTATGTATAAATTTCATAAGCGTTTATAAGGGGGTCCCTAAGGTAAAGCCTGAAATATAAATTGTTTTCTTCTGCAGGTCACCATTGCCTCAATAAACTTGACAGATTTCATGTTCAGGATAAAGAAAAAAAGGTTCTTTACTTCTAAAAAGTTTCCGAGCCTTTACAAAACATTAATAATATCACCCTCTATTAGAATGTTGATAATTATTGGAACTATTCATCTTTTTCAGTATTCCTTTCTAAAGATTTTAATACATTTAGTTAAAAATTAAAAATAAATATCAAAGGCGCAGGAGTGGCTGTGTGGTAAGTAGCTTGCTTACCAACCACATGGTTCCGGGTTCAGTCGCACTGCGTGGCACCTTGGGCAAGTGTCTTCTACTATAGCCTCGGGCCGACCAAAGCCTTGAGTGGATTTGGTAGACAGAAACTGAAAGAAGCCCGTCGTATATATGTAGGTATATATATATATATATTTATATATGTGTGTATGTTTTTGTGCCTGTGTTTGTCCCCCCGCCATCGCTTGACAACCGATGCTGGTGTGTTTACGTCCCCGTAACTTAACGGTTCGGCAAAAAGAGACCGATTGAATAAGTACTAGGCTTACAAAGAATAAGTCCTGGGGTCGATTTTCTCAACTAAAGGCAGTGCTCCAGCATGGCCGCAGTCAAATGACTGAAACAAGTAAAAGAGAAGAGATTAACAAATTCCAGCCCCATCAGTTGTTGAGTCCAAAGCTCAAGGGTGATCCACAATGGATATACACTTCCCACATCTAGGAGAAAACTGTTGCTGCTACAACCACATACATCCTAAATCAGGGGTTTTCAAACTTTTTAGAAGTAAAGAACCTTTTTTTCTTTCTCCTGAACATGAAATCTGTCAAGTTTATTGAGGCAATGGTGACCTGCAGAAGAAAACAATTTTATTTTTTGGTAGATATTTACACTCTATGGAGTTGTTGGCATTAGTGGGGGTACCCAGCTGTAGAATCCAAGCCAAAACAGACTGGAGCCTGGTGCAGCTCTCTAGCTTACCAATTCCAGTTAAACTATCCAACCCATGCCAGCATGGAAAACAAATGCTAAATGGTGATGATCATCATGATGGTGATGTAACTTCATTACTGGAATAACATGAAATTTAATTTCTCGGTGAAAGGGTTAAACGTTTGTAGAGGAAGTAGTAGAAGCAACAAGTGAATTAAGATTTTAAAACTTTCTTGACGGAACTTTTGTGTAGTAATTACTTGGTTAATTTTGGTTGGTTATAATTTTTCAACTCAATATTGAATATGAGACCCTATTATATTTGTATTGAGTAAGCAATATGTTCCCATGAGGTATTTTCACTCAGTTGTATTGTTGATGTAATTAAGCTTTATTTTTCTGTTCTCACAGGTGGTATCGGAAACTTTGTCCCCGAATGAATGCGCCTGACTGGGAGGCAGGACCATCACTAATAACACCTCAACTACGAATCACACCAAAATTACTCCGTCTTACATGGGATGGTTATCCTGTGCATTTTGATGATAAATATGGATGGGGTTATCTTGTACCTAAAGACCATGTTCATCCTTCTCAACAGTCCAAAGATACATCTGCTGAATGTCCTGATGTTTTAATTGTAGATAACGAGGAATTTGAAGATGGAAATGACGAAGACGAAGGGAATATTGAACCAAAATTTCCTATTGAGTAAGTGATAATACTTTTTCTTTTATTGTAAGCATATTTCATTTATAAATACATAGCTGCAGGCATGGATGAGTGGTTAAGAAGTTGCTTTGCATTCATGTGATTTTGGGTTCAATCCCATTGCATTGCGCCTTGGACAAGTGTCTTCTGTTAAAGCCCCGGGATAACTATTGCCTTGTGAATGTATATGGTAACTGTGTGGAAGTCCACTGTGTGTGTGTGTTTTCATCACCACTTGACACCCAGTGCTGGTTTGTTTACATCCCCATTACTTAGTGATCCAGCAAAAGAGAACAATGGAATAAATAAGTACCTGACTTAAAAATTATAAGTCCTAGGAGCAATTTGTTTGAAAACTCTTTAGCGTTTAAACTGGCTATATCTGGCCAAAAGGTGGTGCCCCAGCATGGCCACAGTCTAATGACTGAAACGAGTAAAAGATAAAAAAATATAAACATTACATTTGACAGAGTAGTTCTGAATGCTAAAGGTTTAATTTTATTTGTTGTTTTTGTAATCACTTTTAAAATTGAATTTTAGGCAATTTCTTCAACTGTGTAACAACATGTCCAAGACTTCTGCATCATCCACAGTGTTAAAAGAGAATATTCATTCCTGCATGAACTACAGTGATGATAAATGTATGGATGCCAAAGAGAAAAACAAACATTGGCGAAAAGCTGGATTTTCGAAGGTAAGGAGTTTTTTGCTCAGAGAAAGTTTTCTTTTTTCCCCACACATTTGATAAATGATACTTTTAGCTGCAGGAACTCTTTAAAACACTGACATAGTTCTCAATTCTGTACATGAGAAAGACTTTTCTCTTTTAGACAATTCTAATATTGCTTTGACAGTTGCATACAGAAGTACCAATCACTTAAAGTGAATGAAGCTTGTAGAAGAGAGAGATCCAGGAAGACATGGGACGAAATATTGAAGGCTGATCTAAAGATACTGAGCTTTATGTAGGAGATAACAAAGGGACGAGATATCTGGTGCCTTGCTGTACTCAGGAAGGCTTGTCTGTCACAGCAGAGTTGATGCCAGTACTGGTGCCACATAAAAAACACCCAGTAGAGTCTGTGGAGTGGTTGATGTTAGGAAGGGCATCTAGCCATAGAAACTGTGCCAGAACAGACAATGGAGCCTGGTGCAGCCTCTTGGCCTGGCCAGCTTCTGTCAAACTGTCCAACCCATACCAGCATGGAAAATGGACATTAAATGATGATGAAGATGATAGGTAGCATTGAAAACTGTTTCACACAATAAACACTTCTTAGAGGTGCTATAAAATACTTGCTTTGGAAATCATATCATCATCTACTTTTTAAAATCCACTTTTCCATGCACATGTAAGTCAAATGGAGTTTATTGAAGCAGATTTTTCACTGGCTGGATGCTCTTCCTGCTGCCAACTCCATTACCTGTTTCCAAGCAATTTATTTATTTCACCATGGCCTGACATGTTTTTGCAGGATATTGGAAATGAATGACTTTAATTTACAACAATCTTGTTATGTCAAGACCGGGAAATATGCGTGCGCACCCCCACCACCCCCACACACTTATCATGGGCTTCTTTCAGTTTCCATTCTACCAGATTCACTGACAGGCATTGGTTGGTCCAAGGTACCATGCAGCAGGACTGAATCCAAAGCCATGTGATTGGGAAGCAAATTTCTTACCACGCAATCACATCTCACCTTATGAACTCAGAATCTATGACGTTGCACTCCATGCTTTATCCACTAAACTATTGGTGGAGGTGCATGGCTCGGTGGTTAGAGCGACAGGCTCATAGTCATGAGATGGTGAGTTTGATTTCCAGACCAGGCTGTGTACTGTGTTCTTGAGCAAGACACTTTATTTCACATTGCTCCAGTTTACTCAGCTGTAGAAATGAATTGTGGTGTCACTGATGCCAAACTGTACCAGTCTTTGCCTTTCCTTTGGATAACATTGGTGTCTTGGAGAGAGGAGGCTGGTATGTATGAGAGACTGCTGGTCTTTCATAAACTTGCTTGGAGTTGTACATCAGAGGGGAACTTTCTAGGTACATTTATAACCGAAGAAGATCTTTTATTGGTACTATAACCTTATAACCTCATAGAAGACTTTGACTTGAGATTGGCTTATGACATTCCTAGCAATAGTATCTTTTAATTTATTTCTTCCAGCCTTAGTCTAACTGTGGTGAAGCCTTTTTTGGAGTAAAATCTTTTTTCTTTTAAATATCAGTTATGAAATCATTGCAAAAGATGTCAACCACCATTAGTGACTATTTTCATTTAAAACTTAATTATTTATTGAACACTTTTATATACCTGTTATGTTAGCATACATTTTAGTGATTTCAGCTTTAATGAATGTCATTTTATTCTTCTCTATGAACTCACTTGGTGACACATGCAGTCTTTAGAAACTATAATCTACTTCAATATATCAAGTACATATATTTCTTTGTTTCTTTACAGAATTATGACAGAAACAGTCATCCTGCATACCACACTGGAGAAGGGCCTTTCATTATTGAAAATATTCCAGTTTATTTCTTTAAAATTCCACACAAAGTAATTATTTTTCAAGATAATTTAGACTTGCATTTTGCTTGACAGTTTTAGATGTTTGTTTAGTCTGGTGTCAAATCTGATTGTTCAAAGAGATTCATGTTCAAGCTATGATCAAGTTCAATATAGCTAATTGTGACTCATGAGTGAGTTATTAGTTTGTCTGTCTATGTCGACAATGAACTTGGACATCACATGGGAGAAAATAGGTCACAGTGTGTCTGCTGTAGCAAATCAGTCCAATGCATGCTCAGAAGGCTCTGGTGGTCTGCTGGGACTGAAGGCAAGGAGTTGGCTCTGGATTTGTGCAGTTCATGTTTTCTTTGTAATCTTGTTCTGTTTGTAGTAGGTAGAATGTCTGTTGGTGCATTTTTGCCAAGCAGGATGAGTTGTGTGTCAGGCATTCAAGCAAGGTGGCCTGCACACCTGAGTTGCCCTCTCCTCAGCACTGTGTTTGGAAGATCAGCTCAAGAGAGGACCTCTATTTCTGGGATCTTGCCTTGCTAGGTAGTTTTCAACAGCTTTCTCAAGCAGTTCATGTGGAAGTGGTTTAGTTTTTTGGCATAGCATTCATACACTCTCCATGTCTCACAGGTATACAGTAGTGAGAATTAGCTCGGTATCATATACCATGCTTTTGCTAACTGTTTTAGGTACCTATGTAGTCATGAACAGTCATCTTCTCAATCTGCTCACCTTTGATCTATCAAAAAATCCAGGATTAATGGCTAGAGAGATGGCTGCACCAACATCTGGCTGATACGCTTTGAGATTAATGGCTCATTACAGAATTAATGAGCAATGGAAGGACCTGAAGAAAATATGTATATTTGATTTAAATATAGACTGTTGCAAACAATACCTGCAAGATAAATTGGATATATCTAAATCATAGTTGTGGTTATGTAGGTGTAAACAAAACTAAATTAAGTTGTTGTTGAACAGATTGGGCATATCTATGGTCAAAGGCATTCCACCTGTGACCATCCTGCTATATATATATATATATATATATCATCATTCAACATCCATTTTCCATTCTGGCATGGGTTGGACAGCTTGACTGGAGCTGGCAAGGCCAGAGGCCACACCAGGTTTCATAGTCTGTTTTGGCTTGGTTTCTACAGCTAGGTAACCTTCCTAATGCCATCCACTTTACAGAGTGTACTGGGTGCTTTTTACATGACACCATCACCAGTGTTTTTTCATGTGGCAGAATTCAGGCACTCTGGTCACTCTGAGTTCAAATCCTGCTGAAGTCAACTTTACCTTTCATCTTTTTGGAAAAAAAAAATATCCAATGTATCCTTTATTTAAAACAATAAAATGTGGTTTGAGGGAGATCTGATTGCATTTTTTTCTAACATGTCAAGCAACTATATATATAAACTCCTTCATTTGCTTATACAACCTTGGCTATTTCACTTTTGTTTTTTCTTCATTGATTAAATATTTTTTGTCCTTATCATTGGTTTCTTTCTTTTGTATACGTAGGATGGTAAGAATAAAAGAGTGGGAAATATATTGGCAAAGGATTACTTAAAGAAAGTTACAGATGGCACATTAAGGGCTTCTGCTGGTGGTGATTATGCTAATGCTGTGCTCCTTATTAGCAAGTTGTGCTCTTACTGGAAGAATAACCAGAAAAGAATTGAGTAAATAAATTTATTTTTGAACCATTGAATAATTTATATTTAATTAATTTAGGAGTTAACAGTGTAATTACTGGTTTTATTGTTGTTTAATTATAGGTTACCACCTGTCTTATGTGTAACCACCTGTCTTACATATCAGCCTACGAACGGTACTCATACACTTTTCAAGGGAGGTATCTCATAGTTGTAGATTGTATGGTAAAAGATGAAGTGACAGAGCAGAGAAGAGTTGGGAAAAATAATTACAACAAATCCAAGAAAATTTAGTTTCACAAATCAAATTCACCAATAATGGTAGATGAATGGAAATACTGTTATGTCA
This sequence comes from Octopus bimaculoides, assembly GCF_046866305.1. Classification (NCBI taxonomy): domain Eukaryota; kingdom Metazoa; phylum Mollusca; class Cephalopoda; order Octopoda; family Octopodidae; genus Octopus; species Octopus bimaculoides. Next base: position 146,252,945 of record NC_142930.1, read on the forward strand.
GTTACCTCTAACTATTTAGAAAAGCCATTTATAGAAAAGAAATGTAATAAAGTTTGTCTTTATAAAATAATAAAATTTTAATCACAATTTTGTAACCAACTACATATTATTCTTGTTCCAATATTTATTGAGGTTTGTTGCTTCTTGAGAGAACTTGGTCCTGAGGACTATGCATCAAGCAAGTTTGATGGAGCAATTTGCATTCCATTTAAAATTGGGAAAACAGTGAAAAATAGTGCTCTATTAGAACCATCTACTTAGATATTCATGACATTTCTCTATATTCTCTCTCTCTTGGAAGAAGAAATGTTAGATTCTTTCAATTCTCATTACAAATCTACCCAAAGAACTTGTCTAAGAACTCTTCTGTGGAAAAGGGAATATAAATTGTTATAATTTTTATTTTTGGCTTATTAGGTCACAAATGGTTGTTTGGGCAAAGCACAGTGAACTTCCTCCTGCAGTTATTAGGTAGGTCTCTAACAAATTGAATTTTATTTTAATTACACAGGCATGCCTGTGTAGTTAAGAAACTAGTGAAACATTTTTAGAGTCTTTTGATAATTGAATTTGTTCAGATTTCACTTGGTGTAATCACTAGCAGTATATGTATAGTTTGACTTCTAGGGCTTGTTCTGTTTTTTATTTATTTATTTATTTATTTTTTTAGCTTAGGCCACTCTAGTAGATGTCTTTACTTATGTATGTGTGTATAAAATCAACTAGTCCATATCCATCCTTCCATCCATCATTTTGAATTCAGGTTTTGTCCCCGTTAACCGGGGTGGCAGGATCTACCACAATGCCATAGCAACCATCCTTACACCATCTTGCCATTTTGCTCAGTTTTAGGCATCCTCCATTCTCAATCCCCCACCCCCCTCAATCTCCCCCTCCACCTGTCCCTTCCACATTTTCCTCGGTCTACCTCACTTTTGCCGTCCATTCACCTCAAACTCTAGCATCCTCCTCACAACATGCTCTTCATCCCTCCTCAACACATGCCCGTACCACCACACTCCATTCGCCCTTGCCAGCCATTCTACTGATTCCTCCACTCCAGCATCCCCATCAAGTTTTCAGTCCTCCTCTTATCAAACAGCTATAACCCTCATTTTCTAAAATTAACACAAGAGCCATTAAATATATACATACTCTTTTCTCACCAGACTATTGCCATGCTGGGGCACTGCCTTGAAGGGTTTAATTGATCAAAGTGACCCTTGTACATATCTTAAAGTTTGGTACTTAATCTATCACTCTGTTTTTTGCCATAATAATTTGAGATGTTTAAATGAGGGTCTATAGACATTGCTCTTTTCTTTTTATCATATATATTATCTGCAGGTTTAATTTAACCTTCGATAAAGCATTAGGAAATACATTTATTGAAAATAGTTAATGTTACTATGAAATATTCAACAAAAGTTGTCAAGCTACAGCAAGATTGTACATGAATTTCAGAGTCATTATCATTTTGATTCCAGATTTGTGGTTAATATCCTTTTCTACTCTAGGCACAAGGCCCGAAATTTTGGGGGGAGGGGCCAGTTGATTAGATCGACCCCAGTATGCAACTGGTACTTAATTTATCGACCCCGAAAGGATGAAAGGCAAAGTCGACCTCGGTGGAATTTGAACTCAGAACATAAAGACAGACGAAATACCGCTAAGCATTTCTCTCGGCGTGCTAGCGATTCTGCCAGCTTGACACCTTCAATTTGTGGTTAATATCAAGCTCTATTATTGAATTGAATTACATTGATGAAAAAAGAAAGTGAAGCTTTTTATATGTCTTGCTATAAATCACTACCAAGGGCAGAGTTTGACCTCATATTTTCAACTAGTTAGTAGTAGCCAGTAGTTCCCCACCACTCAGCCTCCCCAACCCTTTTTTGGGGGGGGAGTAAGATGATTTCCTTTGAAACAAACTACCGTTATTATATTTCTGCTTTTAATTGATATTTTAAATTTTATATGTTCATTAAAGGAACAAAGAATATTCAGTTGTTAAGCAGTATGGTGCCATTGTACCTCGGATTATTCCAGTCGGTACTGTTACTCGACGTGCTGTTGAACCAACATGGCTGACAGCCAGCAACGTTTTTGTATGTATCTTTTGATTTCATTTTACAAGTAGTAGCTTCTAGTTTTAATCATCATTTTCATCATCAGTTTTATGTTGTTGTTTCCATGCTGGCATGGGTTGGATGAAACCTGTTCAGGCAGTATTCTAAAGTCAGGTGTCCATCCTTTTGCCAGCCCTTACTTGTTTACAAGTAAAATACTTATTTCCTCGGTCTTTCATCATCATCATCGTTTAACGTCTGCTTTCCATGCTAGCATGGATTGGACGATTTGACTGAAGACTGGTGAAACCAGATGGCTACACCAGGCTCCACATGTGATGAAATACTCAACAGCTGGATATGCTTTTGTGGCAGACACCAATAATGACACTGCTACCTAAGCATTGATACTGGTTTTTTACACTTCAACATCAGCAATATCAAGACACCGACACACACACACAAACACACACACAAACACACACACACACAAACACACACACACACACGTGTGTGTGTATGTATTTATCATCATTATTATTGTCTTGCAATATCCATATACTATGCTGTCATGGGCTGGATGGTTCAACAGGGTGTGACAAGTTGGAGGATTGCATAATGCTTCACTGTGTACTTCAACATGGTTTCTATGGCAAGATGATCTTCCTAATGCCAACCATTTTATTGAATGTACTGGTTGCTGTTTTCATTGCACCAGCATTAGTGAGGTCACCATGTAACTAGCAAGACTAAAGACATTCCTGAGTGAGAGTGCAGTAGAGAAGGAGGCAGTTATATACTAGGTGTTAAGAGGTGTGATAGAAAGGACAGGAACAGATTTCTTGCTGTAGAGAAGATACATTGTCACTTCACATTATATGAGAGTGAGCATGAGTTTCATTCACAAAGCATTAGGCTGCTTAAGGTTTCATAGTTCCATGCAGCAGAAATGAGCCGAAAACCATGTGGTTGTGAAGTAAACTCCTTAACCATACAGCCATACCTTCATCTATAAGAATGAATATAGATTTGAAGGAAGGAAAAAGAAAAGGAATTGAAGGAAGGAAAAAGATAAATATTTAGGCTCACAGACTAGATATATTACAACTCTTGGCCTGTTAGAATGTATAGTTTTGATGTTAAGTTGCTAGATCCATTTTATTTAACCCTTTTATTATTACATTTATTATTACATTTTATTATTACATTTATTATTACAGCTGGTTGGCGTTAGGAAGGGCATCCAGCTGTAGAAACTCTGCCAAATCAGACTGGAGCCTGGTGTTGCCATCCGGTTTCACTAGTCCTCAGTCAAATCGTCCAACCCATGCTAGCATGAAAAGCGGACGTTAAACGATGATGATGATGATGATGATGATGATGATGAAATACATTGCTTTTGCTTCAATTACTTCTGAAAATAATGAAGAATTTAGTTAAATAACTTTGTATCTGGAACATAAACTGACATGGCATTTTGATGGAAGGTTTTAACTAAGGTCACTTTAAAGCAGGAAGTTTGTATCATAGACCTAGAGGTGGTCACAGTGGGCTGGTATAAGAAGGATGTCCTTATATTAGTCGGCATTGATTATTTTTTATGATCCAGAGTTGTTTTTCAAAATTATATCCTTGAAATCGTTAGAAAAAAATAACTTGCTGCTAATGAATTTAGTTCTCATTTAAATGTTTCAGAAAGATCGTATTGGAAGTGAACTAAAAGGAATGGTGCAATCACCACCTGGGTATTGCTTTGTTGGTGCTGATGTGGATTCTCAGGAGCTGTGGTTAGCATCTCTAATTGGGGATTCCTTTTTCACTCAGTTGCATGGTAAGAGCAATTTGTTGAGTTCTTTTGTTCTTTCTTTTCTGTATTATGTCTCAAAGAACTAAATAAATGATGGTATCTTTGTTCATTTTATGTCTAGTTTTCCATGGTTGCATGGGTTGGATGGAGACTTATTTGAAGTAGCATTTTATGGCCAAATACCCTTCCAGTCATCAACCCTTACCTGTTTTTGAGGAAATGATTCCATTATTCTACTGGTCTTCCATACTGTTTCCATTTATTGATACCACTCTCACAGCATTGGTCAACTCATAGCTATTGTAGAAAGACACTCATTTGCGATGTCACTCAGTGAGATAGAACTTGAAACAACTCTATAGCCGAACAGCCATGCCTGTGCCTATCAGAATATTATTATGATTAACTTTGTTTCATAGCCCTACCAATCCTTATCAAATAAACTTATATCATAAAAGTATCTATGATGAAGCTTTTTATGTCTAACTATAAATCACTTGTTTCATAGCCCTGCCAACCCTTATCAAGTAAGCTTATACGATAGAAGTATCTATGATGACTAACGAGTATACTCTAAAAATCAGGATGCTTAAAGTGACATTTTTAGGCTTGAATCTCCTATCTTTATTCTTCACTGTTTGTAGGCTGCACTGCCTTAAGTTGGATGACACTGCAAGGTAAAAAATCTGAAGGAACAGACATGCACAGCAAAACTGCAGAATTGGTTGGTATCAGCCGAGACCATGCCAAGGTAATGCATCATTTTTATCCATATTTTTTCTTTGAATTTCAGATTTTTACATTTTTTTAAAAGATAGTCCAGCTGTAGAAAATCTACCTCAACAAATTCTGCCTGACCCATTTGAGCAGGAAGAGTGAACATTTAATGATGCAGGCTTAGCTAAGTGGTGGTGCTGCCTCCTAGGGCTAAATAGCAGTAGTATTATTCCCTTCATGGGACTGTCACATTAAGTTGACAGCATACAACTACTTTATCACATCACTACTGCATAAATCTCTCTCAGAGATTTAGAAATGTATTTATATATATATATATATATATATATATATATAGAGAGAGAGAGAGAGAGAGAGAGAGAGAGAGAGAGAAAAAGCAAAGAGAGGAGACAGCATTTCCATAGGACAGAAGCAGGAATGCGTCAGTGAGCAACTTCATACCAATCAGTTGGGTGACCTTTCTTTGTTAATGTATTCCAGAATGACTTTTGTGTGTGTGTGGGTGGGTGCGTGCATGTGCATGCATAGCTGTCTCAATATCTCAGATGTAGGAACAGTACTCCTGTTGTGGCTCCCAACTCGATGAGTGTGTATTTTAAAACCTGACTAGCACTAACAATTTTTAAGTAGATACGAAGTGTCTTAATATTTGTCATTGTTGTTGGCTGTTTCAGGTTTTCAACTATAGCCGGATCTATGGAGCTGGTCATAAATTTGCAGAACAGCTCTTGTTACAGTTTAACCACCGGTTAAGCTATCGTGAATCACAGTCTAAGATTAAGAAGTTGTTTACAGCTACAAAAGGAAATAGAGAGTAAGTAAATTTTATTCTTCTGACTGAAAAATCCTTTATTGTTCTTGTAAAAGTTGATTTAAAAAAAGAAAATCGTTTATTAATTTGTCTTTCAACTGTGGTAATGCTGGGTACTTACCGTCTTCAAGGACTTAGTCAATTATATGGACGAGGACAGCTGGCTGTGTAAAGAAGTGCCGATCTCTAACTACAGAGGGAACCTGTGGTAGAGATAGACCCAGGAAGACGTGGGACGAAGTGGTGAAGCATGATCTTCGAACTTTGAGCCTCACAGAGGCAAAGTAAACGTGTGACTGTCCTCACAGTTGACTGAGACCTTTGGCAATATGCTGTGCTTGAGAAGACCCGGCTAGCCATGTGAAATCGTAGTCATGGCTAATGCTGGTGGCACATAAAGAGCACCTTTTGAGTGTTGAGGCTCATGGAGGCAAAGTGGCTAAGTTCCTTTTGAGCATTGGGCCTCACAGAGGCAAAGTGGCTGAGTTCCTTTTGAGAAAGTTGTCATGGTTATACTTGCTCAGAGATCTATGCAAAGTTGCAGAAAGTGTATGGAGAGGAGTGTATGAGCCACATGAGTGGTTCAGACATTTCCAAGATGGCTGAAAAAATGTTGATAGTGACAAACGTTCTGAGAGACCCACAACCAATAGAACTGAGAAAAACATCGCAGATGAGTGTGCAGCTGTGAGTGGAAATCGTTGAATCACCATCTGTGAGTTATCAGAGGATGTGCAGATTAGTTACGGTTCAGTTCATTATCACTGAAGATTTGGGTACGAGATGCATGTCTGCCAAGTTTGTGCCAAAATTGCTTTTAGCTGACCAAAAAGACACTCAGGTTTCATTTGCACAAGATCTCCATGATTGTTTTGAGAACGATGAAAACTTTGTGTCAAACTAATACACTTTCTTGTTGTTGCTACACCTGTCTTTGTCTTTAGTTTTTCTATAAATTTGAACAATATATATATATATATATATATATCAGAGAGAGAAAGTAAATTTAACATGAGTTAATTTTTAATAGTTTTATTTATTTCTTATTTCAGCCCTGAGACTGGAAGTTGGGTTGGAGGCAGGTATGTATCTCTAGATTCTTTTCTTGCTGCTTTTGTTGTTGTTGGTAACTTACTTTGAGCTAGCATGTTAGTGTGACTATTTGTTTATTTTCATTTGGTTGATGAAAAATGTATGGAAGTTAATAATCAGAAGGATTATTTTTGTTCTTGGGCAGTGGACCTAATCCTTCACTCTTGTTAGGTAGTAGACTAAATAATCCCTTGCTCTGTATAATGCCAGTTCATGCCTCTTGTCTGCAGGTAACTTCCTCCCACTATTCCTGGAAATCCTAATAACAAGTCTAGTTCTTTCTTCCTTTTTGGGACTAAGCAACAAAAAAAAACCAATACAAATTTGTTTATTTTTATGTTTGGGTTTTTCCATGCCAGCATGTTTATTCATATACTTGTTTCAGTCATTAGACTGTAGCATGCTGGGGCGTTTTAGTCATTAATATCTGCCCCTTTACCTATTTTAGTGATTTCTATTTATGACATCATTAAGTTATTCAACATACAAATACATATTGTTTTACAGCCAGATACCCCTTCTGTTGCTAACCCTTGCCAGTTGTTCAGGCAAAGGTTTTCATACCACTGCATGTCTGTGAAAGCCCAGAGCTATCATTTGATTTGTTGACTGGGAAATGACAACAGAGAATGCTGATTGTAGGTCACAATGTAAGCACTCACACACACACACGCATTCACCATTATAGTAGTATGGTTATGAAGTACGCTTGACAACCACATGGTTTTGGGTCGCAGTCCCACAATGGCACCTTGGTTAAGTGTTTTCTCTATAGCTTAATGTGAAAATTGTACTAATATGGATTGCCAGTTTCTTAACTAGACTTCTAACTGTTTATGTTTCAGTGAAAGCTTCATGTTTAACAAATTAGAGGAAATTGCCAGGGATGCTCAACCAGTGACTCCAGTTTTGGGCTGTCGAATCAGTGAAGCATTAGAACCAAAGCAAGTTTCTGGGGATGTAAATATGGTTTTCCTTATTCTAGCAGAAACAATAGAAATGCTATTTTGAGTTCAAATAAGTCTTAACCCTTGAATCTACAGATTTTATCTATTAACCCTTAAACAGCAGACATCAATTAATGTTTCATTAGAGTATAGTGGATATGGTCAATTGATGTTTCAAAAATTTTACATAGATGTGGTTATCATCAAGGAAAGTGAATATTTCATGCCACCTTTTGATAGTGAGATAGTAAATTTTATTGTGTGAGAGACTGACAATATTAAATATAAAAAATGCTTTCAAGAGAAAGATATTGGTTGTTTTTCACCTGTTTGACACACATTCATGCAACCTTTTTTTCCCTACAATTTAAGGGTTAATGAGGTTACATAACCCCAAGTCAGCTCTAATTGTGCAGGCCTATGGCACACATGTAGTAAGCAGTTGTTCCATTTATTCCATCCTTCAGTGTAGCTGTAAACCACACTGCACAATCTGACATGTAGTGATGAATTGTATGGATGTACAGTATGACAATCTGGACATGTCTTTTCTACACTATCTTGCCATTTATCACTTTAAATACCTTATGTGTGATGAACTCAGAAAAGATGTTCTCACCTGGAAGGCAATAACATGGTCAACTTACAACAAATTGGCCAATGTTTGGATAGCAGATGCTGCACTACTATCAATCAGCAGCTGCCACAAAATTCTCCAGGCACTGATTCATGGTTTTTCAAGACCAGTGGATGTTGTAGAATTTAAGTTGATTTGTAAAATCAATATCTTTTGTGTTTTATTGTGCCAGTTCAGAAACATGAACATTTTCTTCAAAGCTTCAGAAATGATCAGATGGTTGTTCACTTAATTTCTACAAGAAGTATAAAATCTTTTGTGGAAAATACATCTAACACAAAAAGAAATTCAAGGGACTTTCCCACTCGTAAACAGAGAGACAACAAAAGTGCATTTTGCTGGGTACTGCTTTAGGGAAAAGATGAGTTAGAATCATCATCTGTCCTTTGGAGACCTTGGTCAGCTACTGGGAAAAGTTGCAAATCTCTTATCCAGAGGTTACCACGAGAGATTTGGGAAAAACATTCAAGACCTTGGTGTGACAGTGCCGTTTCGTGAGCTCTGATAAGTTGTGAGGTCATTTTTGACTGGAGTTGCCAAATGATGATGATTTTTATATGTTTATATATTTTAGTGGTGGCCACATCAGAATCTCTGGGGTTAGAGAAATAGAATTTACAGTGGAGAGAATATAAGTCTAAATTGTATTCTTGTATGATGAATTTGAATCTCTGCTTGGATTCAGTACCATGCTACATGAAACAAAACCAGAAAATCACTTCATTTACACAAGCCATCAAAGACCCTCTATGCAGTTTTTCATCCTACTGGAAATAATTGTCAAATCTCCCTTAAATAGCATTACTATGTCTTAAGAAAAAGACAAGTTGGTCATAACTGCATGATCAGGGTTGGCCTGAGATTAAACAACATATTACACTTAACTCTATTGGTGATCTCTCAATATAAATTTGAAAATCTCAAAATCATTTTTATTGAGATAAAAGTCTAAGTAAGTAAGGATTTGTGGCCTCAAAATTCATGAATTCAAACCTTTCTAGAAGCTATACATGTTCTCTTAAACATTCCATGTTACATGTTGCTTAATTTATATATTCTGTTTCAACTTCATAATTTGTGTTGAAAAGTGAACCAAAATTCACAGTATTAAAATATCCTAAAAATTTCAGACCCATACAATCTATGCTGGTGTGTTTTTTTTGTTTCTATAATAAGGTAAGTTAGATAGTTCTTGGCTGAAGGAGAATGGCAATGCTGAAATGATAAATAAAACTTAGAGCTAGACAAATCCACAGAAACTCTGTATTCTGTTGCTTGTTGTAATAAGTACTGCAGGGCCCAATACATTCATTTTCCCAGGGCTTATAATGTAGCTAAGACATCCCTGATTCACATATAAGGTAATTGAAATGTATGTAATAAGACAAAGATAAGATATAATACAAAGTTATATTGGTATTGATTGTAATCATAAGAAATAATTCAATATAACATTAATTCCATTATTTGTTTAAAACTGTCTTAGCCTCTTGTTTTCTCTTCTCAAGTTTATGAACAGCCGGATCAACTGGGCAGTTCAAAGTTCAGCTGTCGATTATCTTCATTTGATGCTAGTCTCCATGAAATGGCTTCTGGAAGAGTATTCAATTGATGGTCGTTTTTCCATTAGTATTCATGATGAAGTACGTTACCTGGTACGCCGAGAAGATCGCTATCGGGCAGCTTTAGCACTGCAAATCACCAATCTCTTTACACGCTGCATGTGTGCACACAAACTAGGAATTCCAGATTTACCACAGGTTTGCTTTGAAACATTTCCTTCTCTCATTTCAAACTAAAACATTACAAGTATAACACCAACTTTACAGTAATACTATAAAAAGTGATTTTGCTTTTTTTATTTTTGCAAGGTTCATCATCATTTAACGTCCACTTTCCATGCTAGCATGTGTTGGACGATTTGACTGAGGACTGGTGAACCAGATGGCTGCACCAGGCTCCAATCTGATCTGGCAGAGTTTCTACAGCTGGATGCCCTTCCTAATGCCAACCACTCCGAGAGTGTAGAGGGTGCTTTTATGTGCCACCAGCACGAAGGCCAGTCAGGCAGTACTGGCAACAGCCACGCTCAAAATGGTGTATTTTACGTGCCACCTGCACAGTCCAGCGGCACTGGCTCTTGTTATAAAACCATGTATTGAAACATGTATCTTGAGAGGGTAATTTTGCCAATAAGAAAGATATACTTGACCTATTCAATTTCTTTTCATTATTATTAGTCAACTAAAAACAAGGTGGGTGGAGAGCTGGCAGAATCATTAGCATGCCTGTCAAAACACTTAGTAGAAATTCATCGGCGAGCTGGCAGAAACGTTAGCATGCCGGGCAAAATACTTAGCTGTATTTCGTCTGCCGCTACGTTCTGAGTTCAAATTCCGCCGAGGTCGACTTTGCCTTTCATCCTTTCAGGGTCAATAAATTAAATACCAGTTACGCACTGGGGTCGATGTAATCGACTTAATCCCTTGTTTGTCCTCTCTATGTTTAGCCCCTTGTGGGCAGTAAAGAAATAAGAAATTCATCTGTCTTTATGATCTGACTTCAAATTCCACTAAGGTCGACTTTGCCTTTCATCCTTTTGGGGTCAATAAAATCTGTACCAGTTGAGCACTGGGGTTCATACAATCAACTTACTCTCTCACCCAGACTTGCTGGCCTTGTGCCAAAATTTGAAACCATACTATTAGTCAACTAGTTAACTAATAAACCATTAATGGTGCACATTTGAAGAGGCAAAACTTCTTACAATATGCTCTAGTTTACAAGCAAGGATTTCAAATTCCCACAGCCACCAGTTTACTGTACCTTGCACAGTACACTCTTAATAAACATGTATAATTTCTAATGTACAAGCACCTGTATTTCATTCATATTTTACTTGTTTCAGTCATTAGACTGAGGCCATGCTGGGGCACCACCTCAAAAAACTTTTAGTTGAATGAATCGACCCCAGTACTTTTTTTTAAGCCTGCATTATTTTGTCCGACCCATGCCAGCATGGAAAATGGACGTTAAACGATGATGATGATGCACTTATTCTCTCGGTCTTTTTGTTGAACCACTAAGTTATGGGAGCATAAACACAAGCTGTGGGGGTGAGGGACAAACAGACACACAGATATATACACAACAGGCTTTAGAGGTGACCACCTCTAGTTTCGAAAAATCAATAGTCTGGAAAAGGCTTTTGAATCAAAGGTTTCAGGAAATCAGTGTTGTAGCAATGAAGAAACCCTTAGATAGTTGCCCACTTTGTTAGAAATAGCAACCAAATCTCCTTTATATCAATCCTCACCGCTGTGGTTCTCCACCTGTGTGGCACCCTGGAGATAAAAAAAATTATTAGTGGCCACTTTTGTGTATAAAGTAAGGAAAAAAAAACAGTTAACAATTTAGCAAACTGTTTACTTTGTTTTATTGATCATACTAGGTATAACAAAATTATGAATAAGGCATTTTCTAAGACACTCATTTGTATGGATTTTCTAAGACCTGAAATCCTTTTAAAAAAACAATTTTCAGTGCGTCATTTAAGAGCCACTACCATACCATCTTATGCATTAAATAGTCCCATATACACTTTAACTATAAAAAGAAGAAAGAGAGGATAGACACGGTTGGAATGTCATGCCTTTGATCATCGGTTTGCCTGATTAATTATTGTATATATATGTATGTATTTGTGGTTAAGAAGTTTGTTTCTGAATCACGTTTTCTGGTTCAGTCTGTGTTTTATCATGGGCAAGTTTCTTTTATTTTAGCCCCAGACCAACAAAAGCCTTGTGAATGGTTTTGGTAGTTAGAAACTAAAAAAAGCCTGTCATATATGTATATATAATGCATGGGTTTGTCTTGATATCACATGACTGTTGTATCATACACCTGTATTTCATTTACCTTTTACTTGTTTCAGTCATCAGATTGCTACTGTGTTGAGGTTTTGCCTTGAAGAACTTTTAGTTGAATGAATTGACCTCTGTAGGTTTTTGGGTTTTTTCCAGCTTGGTAATTATTCTGTCCGTTTCTTTTGCGAAACCACTGAGTTACAGGGACATAAATACACCAACACTGGTTGTCAAGCAGTGGAGGTGAGGGACAAACACAAATATATACATGATGAGCGTTTCAGTTTCTGTCTACCAAATCCACATGACTGTTGTAAATGAGTGTCACTGTCATACAAGCAGTTTCATTCATTTGCAGTATTCTACAAAAACATAGGGATATTACCCTGCTTGGAATCAAGTAAGGGTTAGTGACAGAAAGGGCATCCAGGCATAGAAAACCTACCTCAATAAACTTTGCCTGACTTATGCGAGCATGGAAAAGTGGACATTAAAATGAAGATAAGATTGATGCCAACAGCTTCATAAAGAAGTGCTGATATCTCATAATAAATAGAGCACATGGAAGTGGGATAAAGTACTGAAGAACAACCTCAGGACGCTGAACCTTTCCGGCGAGATGATAAAGGACCAAGATGCCTGGCACCTTGCTGTACTCATGAAGACCCATAGTCCACAGCAAAAGTGTTAAGACTGGTCCTTCTGGAGGTGCTACGTAAGTGTCCATGCAGCACCCAGCACACTGTGAAGTGGTTGGTACTTAATGTATAAATCACGTATCGAAATGCACATTTTGAGAGGATCATTTTGCCAATAAGAAACACACGATGGTTCTGTTTAATTTCTTATTACTATTAGTTAATTAGTAACCAATTAACTGCCTCAATCAACTGATTTGTCAGAATCCTTGTTACCATTTGTAACCTAGCTATATAACTTGCGTTTATCTTTCAGATTATCAAAAAAAAAAAAAATTTTAAATTGTTTCATTTAAATAATAATCTTTGTTTTTATTTTTAGTCTGTAGCCTTCTTCAGTGCTGTTGATATTGACACGTGCCTTAGGAAAGAAGTGGATTTAAATTGTGTAACTCCTTCTAACCCTCATGGACTGGAAACTGGTTATAATATTCCATTTGGTAAGGTAACTTTTTCATAAAGGTTAACATAAAAGCCACAAGTTTAATATTTGGACAAAATGTTTCGATAATGTTTCTAATTAAGGCACAAGACACATTTCTTTCTCTAGGGTTCTTCCAACCAGAAAATTTGTAACTAACCATGCCTGACATTTTACAAAGCACAAATAGGACTTATATTTGAGACAGAGTAGCTGCTACATTACATTTGGGCCCCACCTGAAAGAATTTGTAAACCATGAACATCTTACAACCACCCCACATGTTGCATGTTCTGGGTCTCTTCAGCTGTTACTAAAACAGTTTGTTCTTCTGAATTAGGAAGTTACAAACAGCTCCTACCCCAAGCCAACCCCTGTCTTTCCCTTCATTGTCAATTTCTGGGATCCCTCTTAAATCCTCATTGGGTAGGAAATACAAAACCATGAGCACTGTACCTCTTCCTTAGACCAAGTTTTAGAAAAATACATTAGTGCAGATATGTAATGAGAATCATTAACTGGAGATTCAATAAAAAAGCGTTTTAATAAATTGTTCATGGATGATATATAATAGAAGACAAAAAGGAATTTTTTTTTTTTTTTATTACATCTAGGGTGAATGCTAGAACTAGCCAAATGGGCAATCTGTTGCAGTTCAAAAATGCAGCATGGTTTCAAACTCTTGCTTGTTAAAATTTGCACCTTAGAGGAATACCCTGCTGAGCATTATACAAAGTGTATTGTGTCAACAGTTAAGACTAAATTGCTACATTGTGTAGCACAGCTCTACACCATCACTCCTAGAGTAACAAAATATTTGTACACCTATCTGGATAATAATTTTAATGGAAAGTAGCAGTATATTTATATCCATTTTGATTACCATTGCATCCACCCCACCACCCCAGAATGATCTTTTCAATTGATTTATTTGCCACAGGTGAATCATTGGACATTTATAGTGTGTTAGAGAAAACCAACTCATCTTTGTCACCCAAAAGAAGCCGCCAAAAGTCTCAGAATAACATTATCCAAAAGATATCAAAACAAGCTGTACAGATATGAGGAATAAAATTGTATATTTTTTGAAAACTGTTGCTTTAAAATTAATTGAATATTGTAAACTTAGCAGCCACATTTATATAGCATTTAGACCTGAGAAAAATGTGTTTTGGAGGCAGTATTCATTAGTTATGAGTAAATTTAGGATAAAAGCCAAGAAGAAATACAAGTAGGAGATTGGAATTTCATACTATGTAAAAGACACCAAGACATTTTTAAAAGATAAAGTCCTACAAAGTACTGATCAGTTTTGTGACCATAGGAAGAACTCTGCCTGGCAGTGGAATAAAAGAGATAAGGATATAAGTGATACAGTTGAAAGATTTGTTAGTATCCAATACCAGATTAGATAAATGTGTTGTCATTTTATCTTCCTTTGTTTTGTTTCAGTGTCACCAAGGAAATGTTCATGCATGTCATTCTTTGGAAACATCTGTTATTTTTTGATTGAAACAAAGTTTTAAGTGGATTAATTGGAGATAGAGAATAAGACAAATGATGTCATGTCATTAAAATACTTTGAGATGTTGGAAACATCAAAATTTAGTACCACCCAATCTCAGTGGCATAGCAACACCAACTATTAAAAAAGATAAAGGAAATTAATGATTATTGGATCAATTTATGGAATAAGTAGTTAGAACTACAGATGAGTCCATTGACAATGCTGCAACAGACCCAACCTTATTATGTTGACAAAGTTGGAACTGAGCGGAAAATTATATATTTACGTTTATACCTAAATCTTGATACAATTGTCATTACTTTTGAATTGATTTAGAGAGGTTGGCTATAAATTTCCTCAGGAAATAACAAGCACTAAATCATTGCAAACTCAGCACCATTTAGATAAAAGGTATGAACAAAAGAGCTTAATTATTTAAAAGCATTCTACATAAAATTGTTAGAGAATTCAAATACAAAAGGTTACTTAAAAAAAAAGTTGTCATGATATAAAAAATACCAACTTTGGTTAAATTTTGTTGAAAAATAAACATTTTCTATTTTTTTCTTTTATTAGAAAGAGTATGAATAAAGAAAAAAAAATCTTTTAATGATAGATTTATAATATAGAAGGCTAATTAAGAGGAATTTCTTCTTTCAAAATCAATTTATCTCGTATTACACCATGAACATTTACATAAAAAGTACTTAGCATATCAAATTTGTGAAGTCTTTTATTCTTAGACAAAAGGTTTAGAAATGCTATGGCCAGCATGTCAACAAATATTTGATTTATGATAACTGAGTTACCTCAAGTTATTTCATGAAGGAGGTATGATGAATAGATAGATAATAAATAGCCAATGGCTACTACAGCAATGTTTTTTTGGGGTACATATTTTTTTCACATTAGTGTGTGCATTTGGTTTGTATGGTTCACAAACATCATGCTTAACAGAGAAGACAAATATAAATTCCTGAGGTTTAACTTATTCCAGTTCCTCTTCTGTCACTTTGCTTGAGGATTCAGCTGAGTTACTATCTGCAAAACGCTAAAATGGAAAAAGAAAATTGAAAAATATTGGTTAATGTCTTGGAGAACGTAGAAATAGAATTAAACAGTCATTGAAAACCAAGCTTAAATTATTTTAAACACAAGTAATTTTGTCTTAACTGCAGAAGCATATAATCACATAAGAAAAAGATATTAAAAAAAAAAATATAGGCTGGCCTTATAGTTGTCTGCATTTCTGCTAAGCATACTTACTATAACATTTCATCTTTCAGCGAACTTAAATGATAAATTTAGGCTAAAAGCCAAGGAGAAAAAATATTAGTAGTAGATGTAGAAGCTGGCATTCACCACAGCTCTGACAAATATTTGCTCATCATAAAAATCTGTGGCAGACAAATTTTGTTCATATCAAATAACTCAATTTCCTTTAAGACACAACTCCGAATTCTCTACTCCATTGACACCAGCCCAATTGTTTTAGCATTAATTTAACTGCGTATATTCACTAGGGAAAAAGAAAGAATTTATAATCAAAACTAAATTAGAAATAATTTTCTGTACCTTCTCACAAACATACAGAACCTATGCCAAAATTTAAATGTACAAGGGAGGTATGTCTAGGACAATAATTGAATAAAAACTAACATGACTATAAGGACCTGTCCAACACATACCAGCAAGGAAAGTGGAAGTAAGACATGTCAAGGTTCTACTTTGAAGGTTTTAGTCAAACAAATTGACTCCAGTGCTTATTCTTATTTTTTATTGCTCACAAGGGGCTAAATATAGAGGGGACAAACAAGGACAGACAAAGGGATTAAGTCGATTACATCAATCCCAGTGCGAAACTGGTACTTAATTTATTGACCCCGAAAGGACGAAAGGCAAAGTCGACCTCGGTAGAATTTGAACTCAGAACGTAACAGCAGACGAAATACTGCTAAGCATTTCGCCCGGCATGCTAAAGATTCTGCCAGCTCACCACCTTGAACCAGTGCTTATTCTCTTGACCTCTTTTGTTAAACCACTAAGTTACAGGGGATGTAAACAAACCAACATCAATTGTCAAGCAATGGTAAGCAACAAACACACACATGATGTGCTTCCACAGTTTCTGCCTTTCAAATTCACAAGTCATTTGTTGGTCCAAGTCTATAGTGGAAGAAACTTCCCCAAGGCACCACACACTGACTGAACCCAAAACCACATGGTTGCAAAGTGAGTTTAACCATACAATATAGGTGCAGGTAGGTTCAGTTCCTCTGCATGGCACCTTGGGCAAGTGTCTTCTACTAAAGCCTCAAGCCAACCAAAGCCTTGTGAGTGGATTTGGTAGACAGAAACTGAAAGAAGATTGTATGTGTGTGTGTTTGTCCCTGCCATCACTGGTGTTGGTGTGTTTACATCCCTGTAACTTTGCTGTTCAGCAAAAGAGACCAACAGCATAAGTACTAGGCTTTAAAAAAAAAAAAAGAGAGAAGTCTAGGGGTCAATTTGTTTAACTAAAAAAACACTTCAAGGCAGTGCTCCAGCATGGCCACAGTCAAATGACAAGTAAAAGAATACAAAGGCAGATACAGCTTGGTACCAATGATGTCGCAACTCATCTCTACATTTGAATGAACTAGAACAATGTGAAATGAAGTGTCTTATTCATGGACACAACACAGCCTTGTCTAGGAATTGAACTCATAACTTCACGATTGTAAACCTAATGCTCTAACCACTGAGCCATGCACCTACACATGAGAGAGAGAGCAAGCAATATAGTATGTAGCAATCTAGTGACAGGCTAGTAGATCAAATGCATAGCTTCAGAGTTCAAGAGCACATTTGCTTTTTTGCATTAATACTCAATAGAATTGTCAGAACTGTTGCCAACACTATAATAATCATTTACAAGAAAATATACAACTGCTTCTAAATCTACTTATCTTTAACCCTTTAGAGTAATGCTCCTCAAATTTAAGTGACACTGGTTATCAATCTCATTCTTGAGAATCAATGCGATAACTCCATTCCACAAAAAATTGTTTCACCACTTTACATTCAACCTTTCATATTTGTATGGAGTGATTCACTTGCTGCACTGTTCTCACAACTGGATGTGTCTAATCAACTGCTAACTACCCAACTGTGATGTAGGAATGCAAACAAGCAGAGTTAAGTACCTTGCACAATACAGTGGCTGTTGTAAGATTTTAACAGGAGCCTTGTATGTTATTTCTTTACTACCCACAAGGGGCTACACACAGAGGGGACAAACAAGGACAGACAAACGGACTAAGTCGATTATATCGACCCCAGTGCATAACTGGTACTTATTTAATCGACCCCGAACGTATGAAAGGCAAAGTTGACCTCGTGGAATTTGAACTCAGAACATAGCGGCAGGCGAAATACCGCTAAGCATTTCGCTCGGCGTGCTAACATTTCTGCCAGCTCACCGCTTGTATGTTAACCTCACAAATACATTTTCCTAATTTCAATATATTTCATGTTCAAATTGTGTTACTATGGGCGAAAGTTGAATGCATCTGCATATTTGCATTTTCAATTTCCGTTTTAACTTATTTGCTCAAAAATTACATTTCTATCATTTAGCTCATAAGCTTCTCTTTGCTTGTTCATAACTTCAATTAACTACCTAACAAGCAAGCATATATATATATATATATATATATATATATATATATATATAAGAGTAATGATTTCTTTTTCAGGTACAAACTAAATTCTTGTAATGGAGAGAGGTACAGTTAAAAAAATATTGGTGGGGTTTAAAGGAAGTTGAGCAGTATTCATAACTTTTCTAGTCCTCCTATATCTATGGAAACAAAGCAGGAAGAAACCACAACTCAGATTGCTGCAATAGGTGCAAATCAAGATATCAAATCATATGACCATGAACCTAGTCTAAATGCTTGCAAGAGAGTGGACTCTACTGAAGGCATCCAAGGTTCAGGTGGTAATGGTGTTAAACTGAGCAATTAAATCTATTACACAAGAATAGGTACAATCCAATCAATGGGCTTCCACAGTTTCCATCTATTCAGTTTCATTTGACCGGAAGCTATGGTATGAGAAACTTGACTCAAGATGTTGTGTACCAGGATTGAAGTGAGAACCATGTAAATGGGGAAATGAAGCTCTTATCCACTTGGATATCTCTAGATCAGCTGATTAAGTATTTTGCAGTTTCTTAAATTATGAATTTTAATGAGTCAAAAGATTAGAACTAAAATAATTATGAGAAAGGTCTCCAAGACACAAGCCAATTGTTTAAGGGATAGAATACAGCTAGACGAATTGGTCCTGGTATAGTACTGTTATATTATCAAACCTTAAAAAAATGCACTTCTGTATTCTTTGTCAGACACAAGAACAGCAGTTTTGAAGGGTTAGCATTACCCATTATCACTTACCCCAGCATTTGACTGGTCATTTGCTTTATTGACCCCAAAGTGATGAAAAGCAAAGTCGACTTCAACAGTATTTGAACTCAGAACATAATTAATGGGAAGACATATTGCAAAGTATTCTGTTCAATGCTCTAATGATTCTGTTAATCCACTGCCTTTATAATAATCCTTCCTACTATAAGCACAAGACCTGGAATTTGTGGGGGGGGGGGGGATAATCGATTTCATTAACCCCAGTACTTGACTGGTACTTAATTTGTTGACCCCGAAAGGATGAAAGATAAAGTCGACCTCGGTGGAATTTGAACTCAGAATGTAAAGACCCTAAGCATTTTGCCTGGCATGCTAACAATTCTGCCAGCTCGCCATCTTACTCTGCTCTTGTAATAATAACTATGATAATATATATATGAACAACAGTTAAATGATACTCACTTGTGTTACAGTTGGTAGTTGCTCTAATAGCTTCTGGAATACATGGCCTGGAAGTGTCTGCTGTAGTACTTGGAGCAACTGATGAGGCTGACTACAGACAGCAACAGCATTACTGAGATGCTCTATTCCTCCATTAATATCGCCTAAAACAAGAGACAACGATAAAACAATAATCAACTATATAATATTAAGTTTTCTTTTATACACACATGCATAGCTAAGCCTTTAAAGTTCTATGAAATTGCCATTTCAAAGGATTGCCATGAACGGGAGAGAAAACTGTGAAAGAAACCATGACTTATGGACACTTTCCCCAAGTTGTTATGTAGTGGAAGCATGTGACTGCAAAGCAAACTTCTTAACTACAAGACTATGCTGGCACTCGTATTCTACAGTATTACACATCTAACAAGTGCAACATTGAAAACTTATTAGTATACATGAATACTGATATTTTAGCCTTCAGTACTGGTGTACAAGACTGTCTTAAAATTGCAAGCATTTATTTCTATCAAACAGCAATGAGGGATGGGGGAGAGTGAAATTTGGCTCAATTATGATGAACACAGAAAACAAATAAGCACACATCTTTGCTACAGGGAACTATGCAGACACCAATAAGAGCAATTTTTGTTAGATTTCACTGAGAACTAATTTATATGCTAATAATGGGAAACAAATATATGTTCACATTTAACTGGTTCACACATCAAAATAGGTTGGTTAATAATACAAAACTGGTCCCTAAACAGAGCGTGAAGTCAGCACAACTTGGATCTTTTCAACAAACAAATCACTTTATTCAGTATTTAAAAAAAAAACAACAACTTTTTTCCCCATTAAATTCTTCATAGGAAAAAACCCCATTTAATATTAAGATCTCTAATGTGTCATCTTATCATCATTACTAGTTTAATGTTTATAGTCAGTCTAGACAGTTCTGTAGTTTCTTGATTTTGTTATTTTGTAAATTTAGTTTAGATAAATACTACTTCAAGTTCCCTTTCTAAACCTCTCAAGTTTTGAGCCAAATTGAGAGGTCTTTCCACACTCACTTGATTAGCAGATAAAGTTCTATTAAATCACACACTCTTAAAAAAAAAAAAAACTCCAAAGATGCATAGGAGAATATAATCTTAGATTCACTAAAATTGGAGGGGAAAAATATTTGGATGATCCCATCCGACCTGTGGCTAAGCTACATGATCATCGTAGGTCTACAAGACTAATTGAAATATTTTCTCAGCAATTATAAAATGTAACTCCTTTCTCTTTTTAAAAATTGACAAAAATATCACTTTCTCACTGCTACTTTATTTTTATACCAGTCATTAAACAAAAAACTCTTTGAACATATTGTCCTGATCCAACAACTTATCCTTAAGTTTCCTATTTGCAACTGACTTTCTCTTAAGCATTTCCTTCTTTACAAAAAATGTTTACATCATTTTTTTTATAAGCTGCCTGGTTTAGTAGACACACAATGACAAAAGCACGGCCAATTAAGTAATTACATAATTTCTGTATTAAAATGAAACAAGATGAAATATCACATGTTGTTTGGAATTAA
This sequence comes from Octopus bimaculoides, assembly GCF_046866305.1. NCBI lineage: Eukaryota > Metazoa > Mollusca > Cephalopoda > Octopoda > Octopodidae > Octopus > Octopus bimaculoides. The sequence goes on from NC_142930.1 coordinate 146,273,979, forward strand.
ATCTTAGATATGACAAGGTACCACGACAAGCGTGCTAAACTGAGACCATTTCAGTTAAACTGAAAATAACTGCTCTGTGATAGTTTTTTTTCATTTAACTTACACCTTTCTCTGTAGATAATGCAAACAAATATTACTTACTTATTCTAAATATTGTTATGAAAGAAAACTGAAGAAAAACTCTCAGAAAAAAAAAGTTACTATGTTTCAGTGAAATTTCTTTATTTTCCACTTCATCTTTGACGATAATATAGCGACGAATGTTCCTAGCTCTTGTCACCACTAAACAGTGAATCACAATTAGTCTTGCAGGGCACATTTTCTAAATCCTTAGTAAATCTAAGGATAAAATGGCACACTTGAACTATTAATTTTAACTAAAAGTGGAAAATGTTTATAAAAAGAACAAAATATATATATACCTTGACCTAATAATTCTTCACCGTTATGAACTTCTTGTAAGAAAAATTTCTGCATTTCCAGAGGGCTATTCATTGGAGGAAGCTAGAAAAGTAAAAAGAATTAACAAATGTAAATGTCATCATCATCATCTAACATCTATCTTCCATGCTGGCATGGATTGGAAGGTATGACAGAAGCTGGCAAGCCAGAGGACTGCACCAAGCTCTACTGTCTGTTTTGGCATGGTTTTTACAGTTGGATGCCTTCCTAATGCCAACCACTTTACAGAGTGTACAAAATCTGTGAAATAATTCTCTTCTGGAACTGGATCTCAAAGCACATACAATAGCTTTATAAATGCTTTGAGATTCAATTCCAACAAATAATTATTTTAAATGATTAATTGCATCAAAGTCTTTTATTGAACATTTACTAATTGTTCTGTGGTTTTCTATTTCAAAATGTGGTAAAAATTACCATGTCTCAATACACAAAATGAACAACAGGCATAATCCAGATGTTACATCTGCTATTTGGGTTGTACCCCCAAAATATAAAAATAATCCATTAAGTTAATATTTGTTGTAATGGAAAGAAGGCCTCCCTTGATAAGTGGAAGATATAGATTGAAAAGGAGGTGAACAAATTGCCATGTTTAATAAAACTTCTTTCTGCTATAGACACAAGACCTGGAATCTGAGGCAGAGGGCTAGTCGATTATATTGACCCCCATGCTCAATTGGTACTCATTTCATCAACCCTGAAAGGATGGTCTTCTCATTAATAAGGAGGAGAGGGCTGGTATTCATCAATTTGAGAGCCACCGAGTTGGGTGACAAGGCCACTTGATTAACAGAAAGAAAGATTAGAATAATGGTTATTGCAACTGGTGATAACCATTACTTCTCAGTATGGTTACTGCTTTCATCTCAGAGAGATTTTCTAACTAGCTAATTTGTTTGTTGCATAATTAGAATAATCGTATAGAATTTAAGAATATAATACATTGTAAATGTAGTCACTTTCTTCTTTATGTTTCAAAATGATATTTTCAGGAATGCATGCATCAAAAGACAACTAGAGCTTAGCAAAGGTTGGAGAAGAAAAACTGAGAATGTAAAGCTGAAAGTGCATTGGAAATCTGAATAGTTATATATTCGAAGGAACTTTCTGGCTCAAAAGGTTTGGTGAAAAGAGAAAGAGCAGCACCTCCAGACGATCTAAACGCTAGCAACATAGTGAACTCCACCAATGGGACCTAAGGATCAGATTGTTTAAACTAGGAGACAGATTAAATATAAAAAGATAGTTGGGGTTTAAATGGCAGCAAATGCTAGCAAGAACAAAATATGGTAACCCTTTTGTTACCATATTTCTGTTGAAATACTTTTGTTTCGATTAATTATGAAAGTAAGATAATTTAAATAATACAATTTTGTCATTATTTAGCTACTACTTGGAACATAAATCAATATGAAATTTTAATGGATTTTAAAAATTCATATCAGTTTAAAATGGAAAGTTTATATCACTGAACTGGGAGTGGTTTCAGGTGGGTTAGTATCAAGGGGGTTAAGAAAATAACCGAATAAGATGGTGTTAGAGATAAGTATCTAACAGCTTTTGAACCTAATCATCTAAAGCAGTGGTTCTCAAACTATGAGTCGCGACCCACTGATGGGTCGTGAACGGAATCCTAGTGGGTCGCAAAAAGTTATAAAATTATGCATTAGCTTTGATTAACTGCTGTCTATCGAGATAGTTCAAGACTCATGTTTTCAATACCAGACTGGTTGTTTTATCAAGCAGTAGGCTTTTTTCATGAACTTAACAAATCAGAGGTGGTCATTTTCTCAAGTTATTTATTCGTGTGTAATCGAAAAAAAGGAAAAGTCTGTTTTTACCTATTTATAGAGAACTTTAACTAGGCGCAGTACAACACTGATTGAGCCGATAACAGTTACTGCTTCGAGGTTTTGTATTAGAGTTAATACCTGCCCATAGGGTATGGAGACGTTGAAACAGTTATAAAACGTTTTGTTTCACATTTAATACAAATAGTAAAAAATTTAAATAAATAAGACAGTATGGATTTCACTAATAAGTTTATAAATTATTCAAAAAAGTATAGGAGTGATCACCAGGAGGCTATTAATTAGCCAATGAAATGATTGGAATAGACAGCAGCTAGACAGAAGATGGATCAATAGAGTCTAACTGATAAACGGTAGAGTTAAGTGGGTCGCCATAAACTGGTGTCATAAATAGTGGGTTGCGTCTCTAAAAAGTTTGGGAACCACTGATCTAAAGTAAAAGGAATGGGGTAGCTTTAATTATATATCTTTCATACAAGACAAACTAAGAAAATATATTTTTGTCATAGATTATAAACCGTTTTTGCTTAAATAAAATATTTTAAAAGTATTTTTACTTACTGGATTAGGTCGTTTTTTGGCATTCTGACGCTGCTTCTCTCGTCCTAAATTAGAAAGATACAGTAATTAGATAGAAAGTAATTTCCTGCAGAAAAGTTTCTAAATATCAAAATACTACTGCATAGATAATTAAACTAAAAAGCACCTGAGATTAAATAAAATCCATGAAAATTTATTACATTTAACTTGTTAGCATTCAAACTGACCATATCCAGTTCAAATATTCAACCTGGTCAGATCTGGCCTCTCACACCCCTACAATGTCGTTCTAAAAATAAACCACATCAAAATCTCAATAAGATAATGCATGATAATTCAAAACAATGTGAATAAACATATTTGACAGTCATCTGAATGTGTAAATATTTAAAATACGTTAGAATATAATTTAAAACTCTCGAGAAACCCGATATTTTGATATTATAGACATTTTCTAAAACACTAATGCACAAAGTGAAGCCATTCCGAATGCAAAATGATATAAAGATACTCTTAGTTACAAGTTTGCTTCAATGTCACAGGACCTGATCATACAAACAACAAATTTGTTACATAATTCAATAGAAGTAAACTATAGAACCAGATGAGAATATTGGAATTATCTCCCTTGTTTTTTCTTTCTCAAACACTCTTAGGAAGCGTTTTTGCCTTCAGATTGTCAGGATAATCTCAGGTAAAGTTTTTCATTTTACGATTCCAAGCTGCATCTGGCCTATGTTATGTATTTTTTACAACCATTTCGCAATTCTTTTTCATCCAACATATACGTATACACAATTTAGTTCCCTTTCCTCTGTATTCAATACCATATACTATTACATTCACTTACAATCATGCCTTTTGCACAGATAATTTATGTCGTCAATAGATACAAGTATCTTTCATCTTGTTTGAAAAATATCCAGTCTGCAATTACCAATTCCACCCCCAATAATGAGTAAACAGAACTTATCTACCTTTACTGCCCTTGGTCTTCTATATATTATATCAAAATGTTCTGGTTCCCTGCACTGAACAAAGCCATTTCTTAGACATTGCTTAACCCATTACAAGCTAGGGCCTTAGTTGCTTCGATCCTCTTTGAGTTTATTTATAAAGCTTAGCAACATACAGAAGTACTCTCAAGACATCGAGACTTGAATGTCTGCAATAGATTTTGACTGGCCATAACGAGAAGAAAACCAACAATAACAGTTTGGTAGAATCTTTTAGTGAGCTCACTGCTGCAACTGACTACAGACAGTTATAGTTTTCTCCTCTACATTGTAGAAGCTGATATAGCATCACCTCTAGTTCATTCAACAATAACTTTACAACTACTACTTAAAACAACTTTTACTATTTACTCTTTTACTTGTTTCAGTCAGTTAACTGCGGCCATGCTGGAGCACCGCCTTTAGTCGAGCAAATCGACCCCAGGACTTATTCTTTGTAAACCTAGTACTTATTCTATCGGTGTCTTTTGCCGAACCGCTAAGCTACGGGGACGTAAACACACCAGCATCGGTTGTCAAGCGATGGTGGGGGGACAAACAGACACACATACATATATATATACGACAGACTTCTTTTAGTTTCCGTCTACCAAATCCACTCACAAAGCTTTGGTCGGCCCGAGGCTATAGTAGAAGACACTTGCCCAAGGTGCCACGCAGTGGGACTGAACCCAGAACCATGTGGTTGGGAAGCAAGCTACTTACCACACAGCCACTCCTGTGCCTAATTTACTTAATTTCTAATTAGCGATGAAGTGGCAGAATCGTTGATGCATCAGACACAATGCTTCACAGCATTTCTTCCGGCTTTTTATGCTCAGCTCAGATTCCACTGAGGTCAACTTTGCATTCCATCCTTTCAGAATTGATAAATAAGTACCAGTTTAGCACTTGGGTTAATGTAATTGATTTAACTCTCCCCTAAAATTGCTGGTTCTGTGCCATACTATGAAACCATTATTATATAGTTTCTGAATTTATTTTCAATAAACATTTACAACAGTAAATCATCATAAGTACAACGAAGACATCAAGATTCACTTTACACAATGTAACCCTTCTAAGAAGTTTTTAATAAGTAAGCAGCCAGAAGTAATTATTATTTTTCTATCTAGTATTATATAAGTATTTGACCCAAGAGCATTATCTTGAAATGCTTACTTTCACACGAACTAATTAGGACAGATTACTTAATGAACGTTCCAGCTGATCGTTTAAAATACTTTAACAGATTTCAGTCATTAAACTGTTGTCATGTAGGGGTACATCTTTCGTGGATTTTAGTCCGTCATATCGACCTCTGTACTTAATTCATCGTTTTCTATATGTCGAATCGCTTAAAAAAAAAAAAATAATAATTCGTCCTTGAAAGAATAGCATTATGATGAAACGAGTGGTGAAGATGTTTGGAAAGGCTCCTTCATGAAATCGATATGCTACAATAAAAGATGATCTTAAAATTACTTTCTTCCAAAGAGTACAGCTATCAATAAGTAATAGCTTGAGAAAATCCTCATTGATTTCTTTAATTCCACAAGTTTTTGTGTGCGTGGATGGGTGTGTACTAAAAAAATGACTCCTGATTTGACTGGTAAAACTGGATCGGGGTAAAACAAAGCACAGCTGACATGCAACCTAATTTTCGTTGATTAATCCCCCCCCCTCTTTTTTTCTCTTTAGTCTCAGTAGTAATTTTATATTTCGATACTTCCCCCAAATCGCAGCTATGTCCACCTTCTGGTCCAGATGGACTATATGTAATCTGAACCTTTCCCCCCTTATTTTTTTCTTTTTTTTACGGAATCCCACGTTTTAGGCTATGGAGATTCCGATTCTGAAAAAATGTTTTTCAAAAATCTCAATTTCAAAATTTCGATTCCCTCCCTCCGGTTTTACCACAGGGTAAACCTAACCCTAACCCTGACCCTGACCGTAACCCTAACCCTAACCCTAGTTTTGTGAGATTTGGCTGTTATTTCTAGCATGTAAATAGTCTGCTTGGGGGGGGGGGATTGAAATTTTTCAAACAATTTTCTTTCAGAATCGGAATCTCCATAGCCTAAAACGTGGGATTCCGAGAAAAAAATTAATAAATAAGGGGGGGAAAGGTTCAGATTACATATAGTCCGTCTCTACCTATTATTATTTAATCAAGATTATTTATCGAAAAAGAATGCTATTTACAGGAGTAAAAAAAATATATAAAGTAAAAAGCCTTACTACAGTTTGGGGCCTCCTGAAAATAATATTTTCAGGATTTTTTTTAGATTATTCTCCCAACTTTTGTTTCTTCACAACTATACTAAAAATGCACATTTGTAAATTGCACAAATATTTTCGAGCGTATAGATTACAATGACTTTGGCAAAATTTAGTGGGGGGAAAAAAACCATAATACTAATACAACATTCTCGAAAACGTATCTGCAATATCTCATTAAAAAATTATTCGGAAACAAAGTCATGGAGATGGGGTACTAAATTGTAGTTATGGTAAATAAAAAAAACGTACGAATACTCTCTCAATGAAACACTCGCACCAGGTCAATGGTATTACTTTCAATGAAATTATTAATAGAAATAAATAAAGCCGCCACAGTACAAACACTGTTAATATCTATATTGAAAATATTAATTCTAGCTCACAAAAATAAGTTGTGGGCTTTGTCAGAGTAATTAAATCGGTAAAACTAACCTCACCCTCTTCAGCTAATTTCTGGGTTAATTTAATTTTCTATTTTATTTCAAGGGTTAATATCTAGAGCCACACCAGATATTAACCATTTCAAGCAGGTCGTGTGGGGTTAAAGCGCACTAATAGTGAAATATTTCGTATGTAAATTTTATCGAATTGATGTTCCCTTTCTCTCGTTTGTATATAGAAGAATATTAATAATTTACAACAGTAATAAAATGACGCCTGACTAATTACACTTACGAGGAAGAGGAAAATTAATTTGATTCACAAAAATTAAGCAATTTACTCGTACTTTATTTTACCAACCCGAAAGGTTAAAAAGCACAGTGGATAGACTCTGTCGGGATCTGAACACAGGACGTAAAGGATTAAGTCTTATATCGAATAGAAACAATTCTGGCAATAAACCAATATCGATTATTAAACTGAATGTGAACATATCAATCAATTTTCGAATATAAGAATATTACATTTATATCATTAAATAGACATAAGAAAAACGAAAACAGAATAAATGAGATGTTACATAAAAAAGAGGAGAAACTGGAGTATGAAGTAAAACCAACGTGGGTCTGAAGATGAAAAACCGGGCAGATGACACCTTAGAGGTCGCGACTTACGTATCCTAATGAAGTAGGAAATAAAAACACGAAAGCTGCAATTTTTACAGGCATGACAAAATAATTCGAATACATCCAGTCAAAAAACACATATGTAAAGATTTCTACTATTATTATTCGACCATTTCATAATATCTGTATCATAAAATGAAGATGTGAGAGAAAGAAACATGAGAAAATTATATTCATGATGGCAGATTATATACATTTTTTGGGGTTGAAAAAACAGCATAAATGTTATCTGTACTAACTTTCACGAAGTTTCTGTTTAAATGATGGGTCGCTCCTTCTTTTGTGATCAAAATAAATGCAATAACCTAAAAAACATATCCCTACACCGGCAGCAGCAATCCCAAGAGGTGACTTAGGTAACATGGTTAAATCCGATGAAGGAACAGCTTAAATTGCTATCACAATGTCAGCGCAGCTACGAAAAGATGGAGCAACAGTTTTGTTTTATATAATAGACATAAATAATTTTGGTTCTTCTCTTTGCTTTTTACATATTTTTAATATAAAATAACACAAATAAGATAATTAAATCAATACTAATTTATTAGTTTTTGTTTTTCCATATAAATATGGGATTATTTACAGTATGAAAATAATTTTGTCGCAAATAGCTTTGCAGAAAATATGTCTAGCATTTCATAGATACGGTTCCCTGTAACATAGGTTCCCTGCCTCAAGCGAAGCTAGCTTATTTATAATAGTCTTTTAAACGTTAGAAGGAAGACCTCTTATTTATAAGTGTACTTCTTGTTATAATTCCACATGTTATCTCCACCAGTTTTATGAGAAATATCGGTACTTTTGTTTGTCTCCTTCAATTAAAAAAATTGTTTAACCCTCAATAAAATTTAAAAAATGAAAAAATTAATAAACACAAAAAGTGAAGAGATGAAATATCGTTTTGAATCTGATAATATTTTTATAACAAATCCTACAAAACTGAAAAAATTAATAAACATGAAAATGAAAAAATTAAACATCTTACTGAATCTAATAACATTTTTATAACAAATCATTCTATGCTTATTGAGGAGACCAAACGTCAACAATGTGTTAAAGTACTGAATCAAAAGGATCTAACTCTTTTAATCCTATCTCTTGTTGCCACATTAACTTTTTAATGGGGAGATAACCCAAATTTTTAATGGGAGTGTGATAACCAAAAAGTACCCAATCTAGTACTTGGCAGGTACAATATTTCGTTGACCCCGGAAAGACAGAAGATAACACTGGTCTCCGCTGGATTTGAACTCAGAATGTAAAGTGTGTCACAATTAAATACATCAGGTATTTTCCTTGAATCTCTAATGGTTGAAGAAATGAGATGGTGCAAACCTGCATGACTTTTTCAAGAATACAAGTGATTTAATGGAAATGCCACAACCATGAATCGAAACCAGCTCATAGGGAGTTTAACTTGATTCTTGAAAAAGAAGAGCTGGATATTCACTATTTTTCCCCTAGTTTTTAACATTTTAATGATAAGGAAAATTTTTTAATGGCTTAGTCAGAAGAGCAGTGCTCAACTATTTCAAGGTGCTCACGACATGGGTGGAAAAAAAGAGTTTTCTTCATTATTGGTAGTTATATGTCCTCCTTATCGATGGATACAACCAAGGTTATAAAGCAATAAACCAATCACTGAGCATCTAAGTCAGTGGTTCTCAATCGCAGCTCCCAGGGCCACATGTGGCCCTCAAGCATCCTCCTATCAGCCTTCAACAGTCTTCCCTCTATAGATATAATGAATTTTTCTTTAATTGGCTTGTTTCTTGCTTTTTTTTTTTAGTATGAGCCCCCTAAAAAAAAATCTAGATTTTGAATCTGACTCACATTAAAAAGGTTGAGAACCACTGACAAAATGCTTAGCAGCATTTCATCTGTCTTTAAGTTCTGAGTTCAAATTCTGTTGAGATCACTTTTGCCTTTCATCCTTTTGGGGTTGATAAAAAAAAAGTACCAGTTGAGTACTGGGGTTAATGTAATTGACTTATCCCCCCCATCCCCAAAATGGCTAGCCTTGTGTCAAAATTTGAAACATCATCATCATCGTTTAACGTCCGCTTTCCATGCTAGCATGGGTTGGACGATTTGACTGAGGACTGGTGAACCGGATGGCTACACCAGGCTCCAATCTGATTTGGCAGAGTTTCTACAGCTGGATGCCCTTCCTAACGCCAACCACTCTGAGAGTGTAGTGGGTGCTTTTACATATTAATATTAAGTAAGATGAATAATAAATATTCACCTTGCTTTAATTTAGTATATTTGCTGTAAATGTTTTGCAAAATGTGTAATAATGTCACTTCATAAGCTGATTACCCATTTAAACAAATTTTCAGAGAGAAAGTGAGAGAGAGAGATCAATCACATGATCATTTGTGTTTGCACTGTGTACACACAATTTATAACAGTTGAGGGTGACCCTTAATAATAATAAAACTATATATTCTACTTACAGCTTGTAGAGTAGGACATTCTCTTCATGAGCTGTTGACAAGAGACCACAAAGATTTCTGCATATTCTGACAGTATTGCCAATACATCATTAGCAGTATTATAAAATGTCCAAATTCTTTTAGTCAGCATCATAGCATTCTTTTTCCTTTCTGTCATCTCTGCTGTCACCTTACCAAAACAAGAGCCACTGTTTCTAATTTATCTTACAAGATGAATCATAAGTTAACAAAACATTGTATAATACAGACAAAGATTGGGTGTGGGAAAGTATCCATTCTGTCCATTTACACCATCTGAAGAATATGAAAGGATATAATCAGATTTACAAATACACAACTTATGAAATGTTAAGGTTAATGTAATTTTGTTCATCTGTTTCTGTATTTTTTTGTTTTGTTACTTTGTTTTCACTTACAATTTATTCAGTCTGATAGAAATATTGAATAGATAACATCCAATCCTGAGCTATCGTCTGTGATGCAGGTGATGTTGTCAAGAAATTTGATGAACTGGTGACAGCAGTTAACTTCAGGGATTAAATTCAAATTATGAGGGTCAAATAAAGCTATGAGAATTCCAAAACATCTCTCTGACATGGGACTCCATTAATTTGGCAATAAAGCTTGTGAGATTAAATGGATGGTAGTTGGAAAAGTAGTGAAGGCTGGTTCAGTAGAAAGAGCCTACTGTGTTTGTAAAGCAGATAAGTGACACCATCCAAACCATAGAAGGGATAGTTGTACATATGCATGAGATGACATTGCAGCATTACAGGAGAAAATTCAACAGATGTTATGGAATTTTATATCAGTAATGATGAAACTGGTACATCTGGATTTTCAACAGTAAAAATACCAGCATAGCATTTGGCAACAAATTCTTTGTATTCTTTGGTATCCACCAGTAATCTTCCCCATGTGGTAACTGTGAAGAATGCCAAGTGGAGAGTGAGGCCTCTACTTTGAATGCATATGTTTCCAGATCACTTCACCATTCATGTTAGTTGCTATGCATTCCTCAAATTTAAGTACACGTTTTTCAGTCACCTGCTTGACATGGTTGGATGCTCTGTTGTACCTTCTATTATTATCCTCTCATCTGCTTAATCTGAATTTTATGTTCAGCATCTCATCATTCTTTCCTAGCAAAGCAGGCTACTTTATTCTTTCATATTGCATTTTTGGGGTTTCTAATGTATTTATAAGGTACTGATACTTTTTATTTCCGATAGGTTAAATTAGGGATGTGCTGAAGGAAGGTAGTGACATCTCTGGAATCATAAAATGAAAGCTAGTTTGAGTTTGAAGGCAGAAGTAGCTTTTCTTTTTTCCCATAAGAAACAGACTGGCAATGTTTATAATGTGATTGGAGTTGACAAATGGTTTCCTGATAGTGGAGCTGACAACAATTCCAGAAGCAATGGTGAATAGCAGATTTAAAGTGTTGTTACCTCTTGTGGGAGAGGTGAGTAATTCAGACTAATTCGAATTCACCGGTAAGTCAAAGAAACCATTTGCACTTTGCAACTAGTGAGAGGTTTCTCAATCGATTTCTAAGTAACTGAGTAAGGCCCAGTGTAATCCATCTAGACAGCTTTTCAGGGCCCATCTCTTTCTCCAAGTATACCTGCATTGAAGTAGGAACTGGAAGTGTAACTTCAAGCTAATAAGACTTCCCTCAATGTTAATACGTCTAATGTAAATCTTTAGAACTACGACTGAGTAAATATTAAATGATTGGTCGCAAGTCTGAATCTTCATAGGCGCGTATATGCAACACTTTGTCTGTGATACTCTGCTGATCTTGTGAATGTTTATCTGATACTTGGTCACCCACATTTTCACTCGGGGTTAAGCAAGAGGTCAAAATTGGTCATATAAACTAATAAATATATAACATATAACACATCTATCACACTATTTTACGAGTGATAGACGTAATCAAAGAAGTCTATTAACTTGTTTTGTTTGCTATTACACCTGAAATAGTTAATCCTCTTCTCAGCTAGAATGACTTATAAGAAATAGTACTTTGTTCTAGTTTCTCCAGTTTTCTCCTCTATTTTGTTATAAAGATAAAGACAAATTATCAACTCAACTGAAATTCTCATTTGTAAAGAAAAAATCAAGGGAAGTAACTTCTGTAATTAATATTATAAGTTCCATTTCTTGGCCGTTTGACATGATTACCTAATGTGAGAGTAGCCCAAAGCACAAGATGTTTTCTTTAATCTACATATATCTTCTCAGTGGGGAATGAACGTAACAATAATAAGAACAAGATTACGGATGGGAAGGACGATGATAATTTTTTTTTTAATCTATGAAAACTTCCATATTGGTTTGGGTGTGCAACTCCTGCTGTCATCTACTGTATTTAACAAAACGAAATTAGATATTCTTGAAAAATTTGGCTATTAAATGTATTTGATTAGTAAGGTTCAACACGTATCTGAAAAAGTTGTGGGAAGCAGTAAAATGAGAACGGCTAACTTACATGTGCTGCACAGTTGGGTTCAGAGTTGAGGTCAATCATTAACTCAATTATTGATGGCCAGATTGGCAGAGAACTGGAGAAAACATTGTCTCCAACACAAGGGAAGTCACTCTTCATATATGAGCGAAAGCTTCATTTCTTTCCCAGACCTGGCAGAACTGTTAGCACGCCAGGCAAAATGCTTAGCGGCATTTCGTCCGGCTGCACGTTCTGAGTTCAAATTCTGTTGAGGTCGACTTTGCCTTTCATCCTTTCGGGGTCGATAAAACAAGTATCTGTTGAGCACAGAGGTCGATGCAATCGACTTACCCCTCCCCCTAAATTGCTGGTCTTGTGCCAAAATTTAAAACCATTATTACTAATTTTTTTGAGCTGGCAGAATTGTTACAGCACTGGACAAAATGCTTGACCCATTCATCCAAATTTCCAGGCTTTGTGCCAATAGAAGAAAAGATAATTAATTTTCCAAAAGGGCAGTGGATGGTAATTTTGGTAGTGCATCTGACAAAATGCTTAATGGCATTTCTTCCTCCTGTTCTTTATATTCTAAGTAGAAATCCCACCAAATCAACTTTGTCTTTCATTCTTTGGAGTTGATAAAATAAAGTACCAGTTCAACACTGGGGGGGTCAATGTAATTGATTCCTGGTGGCATGTATGTATCCTTGAGCATGTTGAATCTCACTGAGATTCAACATGACACATGTTGATTTCATGAACATGCTGTTCCATTAATTGGATCAACTGAAACGCTCTTTGTCATAACTGATGGAGTGCCAGTTTTATGTGTGTGTGTCTCCACTTTTGTTCCCCAGCCCATCTGACAACCAGTTTTAATTTGTTTGCATGCTTGTAACTTAGCCATTCACCAAAAGACACCAACAGAATAAATATCAGACTCATAAAAATAAGTGCTAGAGTCAATTTGTTTGATTGAACCCTTCAGGGCAAGACCCTGTCATTGACACAGCCTAATGGCTGAAACAAGTAAAAGATATATATGCAGATGGCTGTGTGGTTAAAAAGTTAGCTTCACAACTACATGGTTTTGGGTTCAGTCCCATTGCACAGCTCCATGGGAAAATTTCTTCTGCTATAACCCCAAGCTGAACAATGCCTTGTGAGTGAATTCAGTAGATGTAAACTGTAGAAATCTTCTCTCTCTCTCTCTCTCTATATATATATATATATATATATATACAGGGTGATTCAAAAGTCTCTATGTATCAACAACAGGTATCACCAGATGTGCTATTACGAGTTCACAATGAGTGGGGTAAATGTATTTGCAATGTGCATTCAAAACAATGGTAACCATATAGAACCTGTTAAATAAAAAGAAACTGTTCTTATAAACTGTTTCTTATAAAAAGATAAATTGTTCCTTTGTATGGTGACTGACTTTTGAATCACCTTGTATATATATATGATTAAGACTCAGTTGAATTAGGTACTTAAATTGAGGCACTTTGTTGGGTCAATCTAATTTGCACACCCAAACAATATCAGGTGAATATCACTCTGTGCAAAAGTGTTTGCACTTGATATTCTTGCAGTGTATGCAGATAACATGACCCAACTTAGTGAAGAGATCCGCACTTGGTTGTTCAGACATGCACTTTATATAAAAATACAAAAATACTTTCTATAAAATTTCCGAAGTGCAGATTCCAGGGTAGGTGAATAAAATATAGATGAGTAACAAAGATGTACAAATGTTCAATTCATTATGGCTGTTTCAAGTGACTCCTTTAATTAATTAATGGAAACATTACATCATTGCAAAGAAACCATTTTCATCAGATGACCGCATAGACATCAAACAAAGAGGACAAACCAACTGCTTTAATATATTCATATCATCAATAGAGCTCAAATATTTACATTGATTCTGCTGCTATATCTTTGGCAGAATGAGTTTGGAAAAATAATCAATGTAATGTCGAATCTACTAGAATTTAGAACTTAGTAGGGGTTATATTGGGGGTGGGGAATAATTGAAAGCAGTGACCTAGTTATATATATATATATATATATATGTATATATACATTTGCAATGGACTGGTGTCCCATCCAGAGGAAAAGAGTTGCCACAGACTCCAGGAACTGGCCTTATGAGCCTAAGGCTCAAGAAGAACCTTGATTGTGTTTTTTTATATTTTTATGTGTGTGTGTGTGTGCATACATTTTTGAATTTGTCCCACCAATGATCGATAACTGGTGTTGGTTTGTCTATACCTCTGTAACTGAGCAGTTCAACAAAAAAAAAATAATGGGACAAATACCAACCTTAAAATAAGCACTAGGTCAGTTTGTGTAACTAAACCTTCAGAGCATTGTTCCATGCCCACAGTCCAATGACTGAGACATGTAAAATAATAGAAGAATAAAAGAATAGAAAAAGAGTGACAAATAATTTTTGGCCAAGACAAGTCATTTGTATCATTAAAAATAAAATTAATTATGAGAAATATAAAAATCTATGAAATTAATACTGGGGAAATTCAATAGACTAGAATATGTTCATAGTTGTCCTTTGCTTGTATACAAAGGTCAGACTCTTATCTTATTTAAATTTGTTAAAAATTGCTGCTAGGTTCTTCTCTGTGAAAGAAATTTCAATTTAGAATATTTTGCATTTTGTATTTCAATTTAAAATTTTTTGTGACTCTCAAAGAAGAGAGAAGATAATTTCAAGTAGTAAAAGAATTAATTTGCATATTTTAGAGAAAGGACAGTTCAATATTTGTTTGCAGGCAATACTCTCTCTCTCTACTCTTTTACTTGTTTCAGTCATTTGACTGCGGCCATGCTGGAGCACCGCCTTTAGTCGAGTAAATCGACCCCAGGACTTATTCTTCGGATGCCTAGTACTTATTCTATCGGTTTCTTTTGCCGAACCGCTAAGTTACGGGGACCTAAACACACCAGCATCGGTTGTCAAGCGATGTTTGGTGGCGGGGACAAACACAGACACACAAACATATACATATATATATATACGACGGGCTTCTTTCAGTTTCCGCCTACCAAATCCACTCACAAGGCTTTGGTCGGCCCGAGGCTATAGTAGAAGACACTTGCCCAAGACGTCATGCAGTAGGACTGAACCCGGAACCATGTGGTTGGTAAGCAAGCTACTTACCACACATCCACTCCTGAACACATTGTTTTTTTTGTATATGAAGATCAATATAGAACTCTTGAACTTGATTATCCAAATTCATGCTTATTCTCATCCTTACAAAAGAGTTTTAAATTGTTTTTCATCATGACATCAGAAACAAAACAACCGTGGTTCAATATTTCATAAATACCCTTCTAAGTTTAATGCTTCACATTAGCTTGAAAGCTCAGAAAATTTTTCTCTCTTGACTCTACCAAGAATTGTTGCTGTTGTTGTTATTCTAAACTTTGTGAAGGCATATGGCTCAATGGTTAGGGTGTTGGGCTCATGATCATTAGCTCTCAGACAAGGCAATATGCCGTATCTCTGAGCAAGGCAAAGCATTTCATGTTGCTCCAATACATTCAATTGAAAATGAATATCAGTGGCACCTAGGAGGATTTACAGAGCATTCAGGTGTGAAATGAGGTAGTGTGGTGCTCTCAACCTAAATAGCTTGCAAATCTGAATAAGCTCTGGCTCCATGAGCCTGAAGGTTTAACCCTTTATCATTTAAACTGGCTATATACACCTAAAATAATCTACCTGTTTTATCCTCAAACTGGTGAGATCCAGCCTTTCACACTTACAATATTATTCTAAAAATACACAATCATGTCATTGAAATCTCACAGCTCTAAGGTAAAGCATGACTAATTCAAATCAATGTGAATAAATGTGCATTACATTTTACAAAGAAATCTGATAGCTAAAGAGTTAAGGTAGAATAAGATTCTAAGATGTAGAAATTTAAGCAAGAGTTTTACTTTTAAAGATAGTAAAGGATTTGTTGTAGTTGATTTTACAACAGGGTATAGGTACTTGTGGTGGTGCAAGTAGTAGTAGTAGTAATGTTACACCTTGTCCCTAAATGTAGACAATAGTTTGCAACTAAAACAATTTTCTTGTTAAAAATCATAAAATATTGATAGAAATAAATTAATCCACCCGCTGCCTATATGTAATTTTAGAAATGTTGCTAATGAGGCCATGAAGTTATATATATATAAGCTCTTGTTTTGAATTCTATCTATGTTGTAACATGAATATTGGTTTTTGAAATACTTTAATCTCTGTAGAAGTTAAATACCTAAGTAAAGGTGATAGGATCCCGGTGAACCTAGATTTAATTCTTAGGCTATTTCATTTCTGCAGTAGCTTCACCTGAATTTATTTGCTGTTTGGTTTAGATGACAGAAACCAGCACTGGTACCATGGGATCCCAAGTTATGACCCCACAGCTGGGAGGGTGCTTCTTCCAATCATCCTTCCTTGATGCTGAGGTCATTTGCAGATTTCTTGATTTATACTGAAGTGTTGGATACTAAGTCATTTATGATCACTAGTAACAACTTTGAGTGTAAATAAATACTTCAAAATCTCTATATTAATCTTAATCTTTTAGTTTAAATCCTTATCCAAAGGTTAAAAGGTTTATCATAAATCAGTTCAGTGTGGTAATCAACAATGGATCATCTTTTTATTTTATTTTTCTTTCTTGTACATTATATAAAGTAATTTCTCTTGAAGGTTTTCAGCAATATATAATAAATACTTCAGTTTGAATTCAATGTCAAATATTTTATTTTCTTTTTTGCTCACCCTTTTAAAGCCTAGCTAGGCTCATGGGCCTGGTTTCCCGGTTTCTATGGCGTATGTGTTCCCCCCCCCCCCCCAGCTGGATAGGATGCCAGTCCATCACAGCTTTACTCAGGAAACAGGAAGAAAGAGTGAGAGAAAGTTGGGGCGAAAGAGTACAACAGAGGTCACCACTACCCCCTGCTGGAGCCTCGTGGAGCTTTTAGGTGTTTTCGCTCAATAAACACACACAACGCCTGGTCTGTGAATCGAAACCGCAATCCTCCGACTGTGAGTCCGCTGCCCTAACCACTGGGGCCATCAAATATTTTATTATACTGATATTTATTATTTATTCAATGGCAGATATTAAATTTTGATAGGAGGAGAAGTCTATAACATTGACCCCAGTGCTAAGCTGGCAATTATTCAATCAACTTCCACATGATAAAAGGTAAAGTCAACTTTGGCAGCATTTGAACTCAGAGTATAAGGAGCTGGAAGAAATGCTGCTAAGTTCCTTTGTCATGTGTGCTAATAGTTCTGCCAGCTCACTGCTTTATCCCAAATAATTAAATAATATTACAGAAGGCTCAGTATTCAGCCATAAGGTAGAAATTGTGATATCAAAAGGATGTTTGTTAAGGATTCCTTTTCTCTGAAATTGTAATGAATTCAGACATGGATATCCTGAACTAAATTTTGTTTTCAAATATTACAAAATCAGTAAATTTCAAAATACATTTCAAGAGTTTAATAAAAAGAAAAATTGGAAATCAACAAAAGAAATATTTTAAAATGAGCTACAAGAGCAAAAATGTACAAGATATGTTAGGTAACATATAACAAACTCAAACTTTACAAGTGAGTTATGAAATTCTGGAGTATTATGGACAATAAAATAAAAAACTGAGTACCATATTTTTTTGGCATACAAATCAAACTTTTCAGATCAAAATTTACAGCCATAAAAAATATAGGTTAATATTTAAACCTAGATGACTTTGGAAAATCAAAAATTCCATGTGAAATGCAGCAGGATTTGGAAAGATTGGGATGATGTTGGAACATTTACACTATATATTACGTTGACTTTATGCCAAAAATATGGTTGTTATTGAACATAGGATCACACACAAATGTAACATTAACAAAGGAAGAAAAGTTTTAAAAAAACTAAGAAACAAAAAAATCAAACATAACCAAATTAATTTCAATATGTTATTAATATTAATTTAGATATTTGTTTAATTTAAAAAAATCTTTATAAATGCTTGTACTTATCTAGTCTGGTGTAAGATACACAGCAAATCAGCAAACACTTCAAGTGTGTCAACCAAGTGTTATATACTTAAAAGACAGGATGTCAAGAGCAAACACTTTTCTTATGAGTGATTCATTTGCTGGCTCTATTTAGTAGTTAATTGCTTAGTACCAAGGTGGTGTGCAGAGGAGGTCATTGAAGAGATAATTTTGACTATTACTTAGCAACTAGATAGAAAGTAGAGAGAGAAAAAGTGGAAAGAGAGAGAAAGAGAATTTGATTTTTTTTAATGTATTTTCCAGGTGTACTGGCTACCCTTGGAAAGATTTGGTTATTTGTATGTCAACTGTCTCACATTAATTGTTATAGCTATTAAAGAAGAGACATTATGTAGAATTTCTTTCTCATGTAAAATCAATTCCAAATGTATTTTTACCCCCACCACAGCAGCATACAAACTTATCCAAACTCACAGGTTTCAAGATATAATTGTATGATTGTTACTGAGACAGAGTAGTTGCTTAGGTTTCAATTAATTTTGAAAATAAAGAATTTGGAGGTATATAATAAAATTACTTTATCCTTAAGCTGATATTTGGATATAGTAAAATGCTTGTAAATAAAACTAGCACAAAGAATTAAATTTGAATAGAATTTTAAAACATGTGGCTTTGTATCATGATGTGAGCTCGTGTGTTGACACATATTTTGTTGATTGAGACCTGAAGCAGACCTGGAATAGAGAGAGCATGTCATTGATGAGGCTGTGAATGGTGATTAAAGGACTTTGATGAATTTAACTGATTGAGAAAATAATTAGTTAATTGGTTAAATGGTTAACCAGTTGACTAATAATAATAAAAAAGTGAAACTGAACTAGTGTATATGTATATTACTGGCATAAAAAGCCTCCTGAAATACAAAATTATGAAATTACACAAATAAAAAGCTGGTCACTCTTCCATTACCCTTTCCTCTATCATCCTCTCATTTCAATCATTGTTTCTCTTTCCTATCATTTGGAATTATCCCTAACTCCAGCTGTTGTGGCCAACTCATCAAACTTCTCAAAGACAACTCCCTTAAATCTCAGATTGCAGATGTTGGGTGGATTTTTATCTATCTTGACTTTGCCAAAGCCTAGAATTCTGTGTCACACAAATGACTCACGATGAAATGATCTGGAATGAGTGTGAGGTTTAATCTTTATAACTCAAAGTCCATTCTCAGTCAAAAAATGGTAGTCATTGTGCTAGGACAACATTCTGCATCCTATGCAATGATATTTGTTGTCCTGCAGGGATCTGTTCTTGGTCCCATGTGTTTTGTAGCATATATTAAAGAAACAGAAACCAACTTGAAACATGTTGTTTTAAAATATGCAAATGACATTAAGCTATACCTTGAGATAGAAAGAATGAACGCTACAGATTTTTTGTATACTCTGACCTGGTCACAATGCAGCAACGGATTGTTGATTGACTACTCAAGCTGACCGTTAAACAAGTAAATTTCAGAATTCATCATACACAATTTTGGGAAGAATCAACAAAAATTACTTCCTTCACAACACCAGCCTTGAGAAGTCTGCTAGTAAATGTGACCTAAACATTATTTTCAGTGAACTACATTGTATGAACTACTTTTCTAAAATCTTCGAAAAGACCTTAAGATATCTTTGCATTCTTCAGATCTTTGTCATCCACTCTCAGGCTATTTATGCCTGTGGTGTGTTCTCACAAGTTAAATTTCTAGTCTGGAAACCCTATTCTGTTCAGAATATCAATCTATTGGAAGCTGTCCAGAGATGTGCAACCAGATAAATACTTTCCTTCAGTCACTTACCATATCTTGAACATCTTGCGTCTCTGGACATTGACACACTAAAGCTTTTGTCTTGCAATAAATGTAGGAACCCACAAGATCATCCACCATTTTTCCAATAACAATTTTGGCCACATTTTTGAATGATATATCTGATAACCATGGATATGCTTGTAAAAATAAAAGCCCAGAAAGTTTTACCAAGCATATTTATTATCAATGAAAAACCAGCACAATACTTATGACTTTCAAAAACATTTTTTTGTTATCAGAATTGTCAAAACAGTTAGTAACTGTTAGGACATTGCATCCTTCAAAAATTTCATGTTTCCCCAAATTTGCCAATGCCACTCCAGATGTGCCTATACACCATTTCCACTCTGGCTCTTTTACTTTTCACTGTTCTGTCTTTTTGTACCATGGATGCACTTTTGGCTATCATTGTTGTCTTTCTGTGCTTGAGTTACTGTTATTTCCTGTTCCCTCTTTTATCTTTTCCTGATGAATATGTATGTATATCTAAATATAGATAGACATAGATGCATGTATGCACACAAGTGTCCATATGATTTGTTTGCATTTGTATATTTCTAAAAGTCATTCACTTACAAGCAGTGACAGTGTTATATGTTTACTGGCTTTGTACCTTTGAAGATGTGTGAAAGAAAGAGAACCTTTACTTGAGAAACAGGTATGGGTTAATGACAGAAAGGGTGTCTAGGTGTGAAAAAACAAAATCTCAGTAATATATTCATTTAACCCATGCTAGTATAGTAGAAAGGACATAAAACTGAAAAAAAAAAAAAAGAAAAAAAATTTAACATGGGTATATGAGCATAAGATACTCACAAGAAATTCACTATGTACATGTGTTACTAGATCATATAAAGTTATTACATAATCTTGAAGGATCATAGAAGCTCCATTGAAAACTTTACTTAGTGATTCAAGGTGCTGCAATAGTTTCCTGTTGCTTACAAATTCTTAGTCAGATCTGAAGCAAAGTGAAGCCTCTATGTGGTCACATGAATTGCTAGAAATATCAATGAAATCACCTTTAACCCATGTTTTTTGTGTATATCTCCCACTCATCACTTGACAACTGGTGTTGGTTTATGTCCCTACAACTTAGCAGTTTGGCAAAAGAGACTGATACAATAAATACCAAACTTTAAAAAATAAGCTCTGGGGTCAATTTGTTCAGCCATACCATGCATAGGCAACTGTCTTTTGTAAAGTGGACCAAATAAGACATGGCTTAGCATCAGGCTGGCTGCACCACTAAAAAAATTTAAGGTAATTTTTAGTTGGTGTGCCATTTAGAAAGTCCCACGATCTGCAGTTTGCCCATGACTAGACTAAAACCTTCAGGGCAGTGTCCCATCATAGTTGCAGTTTAATAACGGAAACAAGTAAATGATAAAAGGTATACTCTTTCACTTGTTTCAGTCATTCGATGGCAGCCATGCTGGAGCACCGCCTTCAAGGGTTTTAGTTGAAGAAATTGACCCCAGGACTTATTCTTTGTAAGCCTAGTACTTGCTCTATCAGTTCTTTTGCCGAACTGCTAAGTTACAGGGACATAAACACACCAGCATTGGTTGTCAAGTGAGGGTGGGGAGACAAAAACACACACATATATTGAGAAAAAGGAGGCAATCAGAATTTTGGATATATATCCACCAAAGCAACTATAATTATCACTGGAGAATACCCACATGGATTCTATACATGGATATTTACTGTTGGAATGAAACTATACTCCAAGTACTTTTTCTTCTTTCTTTTTTCTTCTCCGCATCGCTCTCATTTCTTACTGCAAATCTCCTCATATAGATGTAATAATCTCTATCTTCTACTATTACGGTCTCCGATGAAGGGATAAATTGAATTTTCCCTGAAACAACTGTAAGACATTCTACATAAAATATAGATTTACTTATGCCATTGGTCGCTTTACCTCATTCTTTTTTATATATACACACGCTAATACACGACCCATGTTACATTCCCCATTCATGTTACAACCACATCTGGGGCAAAACTAGTCGGTATACAGCACTTACTTGGTAACACCTGTATCATTAGGGTCTGGTTGACTCCATTACCCTTCATAACCTTTATATGATTATATATATATATGATGGGCTTCTTTCAGTTTCCGTCTACCAAATCCACTCGCATGGCTTTTGTTGGCCCAAGGCAATAGTAGAAGACATTTGCCCAAAGTGCCACACAGTAGGACTGAACCCAGAACCATGTGGTTGGGAAGCAAGTTTCTTACCATACAGCCACAGCTGCGCCTGTGTATATACACACATTAACTTTAATAGTAAAGACAAATAACAAGCAAATTGTCACAAAAGACAAAAAAAAAAAGACAAATAGAGAGATATTTGTATGGTTTTTATTGAGTAATAATCATAAGTTACCATAATATGGCAATATTGTTATTACAAATTAGAGTATTCCTGGGGAAAAAAAAGTGTCGTTATATATCAGATATATATTTTTTTAATTATAGAAAAGGAGTGAATACTTTTTTTTTTTAGATTTATATGTTAAATTTTTTGTTTATTATTTATTTATTTATTTTTTCCAATTTTGTTTAAATCTACTCAGCAATAACAAAAGCTTGGTCTGAAAACAGACAACTTACTGAAAATTCAGCACCGGATCTGATGTAATCTTTACAGCTGCTGATACATGGAAAGAAAATCAACAAACATTAAAACACATTTGAATATTAGCCTTAAGTAGGTGAGTGAGGAAACAAAACACAAAAGCAAAAACCTTATTTTAAATTTAAACACTAAAATGTCATCTCTCTTTTACCTCTGCCAGCAATTGGTTAGTCAAACTATATTATAAGAAGAACTAAAAGCTCAAACAGTTTTGTTAATTATACTTTAATATATTGTTTATACATTAAACTATTTTTTAAAAACCTCATTATATTCCTGTTACAAGTTAAAAGACAAAAATTCCACTGCTGCTTAGACCGGAAGTGGTAAAATATTTGATCTCATTAGTAAACCAATCCTAGAGAAAATTATTAGAGGACACACAAAGGAAAATCTTTTTACTTGCTTAATATTTTTACTATCAAAGAACATGTGTTAGTCATCCTAATGGTTGATTTCACAGCAGAACAGCTTAATATCTAATAACTAATTCCTAACATATGGTTCCACTACTGAAAAGTATTATGCCATTTTACATTGCTACAAGGTCCTACAAAAGGCCAACATGCATTTGAGCTATTGGCCTGCATCACACCTATAAAGAAACTTATAAAGTTTGAATTATATAAACATTTGTACTTTGTGCCCCACTCCCCAAAGGATAATACAGTAACACAGTAAAACAGAAAAAACAAAAACAAACAACAACCTGAAATTTGAAGAGTTAACAAATAATCACATTAATAAAAGCACCCTTAAAATATTGTGTAAAAAAAAAAGAAATTCAAAATAATCTCACAACCATAAAGCAGTTGATATGCAAAAATGGTGTGTCTCCAATTTGGATAAAGAAAACTTGAGTAAGTGGAGAACTTGGCTAAATTTGAAATGGAGGTGGGATGGATTTTTTAATGTTGTTGTTGTTATTGTTATTTATGATGACAAGTCTTTTAGTCTCCTTTGGAAGACAGGGTCAATGAAAGAGATACAATCTAATTTCAAAACTGAATATCTCTTTATCAAGTTCTTTTTATTACGTTAACTAAGAAGAAGGCAATTGGCATAAACTAGAACTAAGGAGCTAAATACTATGACAGATGTAAACTAAAAGTAAATTCTTCAACAACCTCGACCTCACTACTTTTCTTTCTTAAATACTTACCCCAGTAAATAATCACAATGCTAAGTGGAAGAATTGGGCTTTCTGAGTCAATGTAGGAGACTCAACATAAATTGTTGTTCAATCCACTGGAAGCAGCAGCCAAATTCTCCACAGAGCTTATTGCCTTAAGGGCACAGCAGACATTGTAGCTTTAATCACTGTTCCAGGTGGGGGGGGGGGGAAGATGCTTGATCATAGATATTATAGATCTGCTCAGGGTTCATCAATAACAACAAATTAAAGTTTTTGTACTCTAGTAGATTTTAAATTATACACATTGCCAATATTATTCATATGATTAAAAACTTTTCAATAAATACAAAAACAACAACAACAAAATTCCTTAGAAGTAGTGAAGGTGGGAAAATAAGATTTCAGAATTTCCCCAAATGGTATCTTAA
>NC_142930.1:146550674-146568174 GCF_046866305.1 Octopus bimaculoides
GTTTGTATTTATGTGAGTGTCTTTGTGTCTGTCTTTGTCCTCCCTTCCCATCATCGCTTGACAACTGATGTTGGTGTGTTTATGCCCCTGTAACCCCACGGTTCGGCAAAACAGACCGATAGAATAAGTATTAGGCTTACAAAGAATAAGTCCTAGGGCCGATTTCTTCGACTAGAAAAAAACCCCCTTAAGGCGGTGCTCCAGTAAGGCCGCAGTCAAATAACTGAACCAAGAAAAGGTATAAAAGAAAAAAGAATACATGTAACTTTTAGTGTGACAGTATCTGATGCAACAGCTGTCTATTCTAGTAACGTTCACTGCTACAAGTTGACACAGTTCTGGTCCAGACTCAAGTGTCAACTATTGCATGCAGTTTCTACGTTCACTGGGCCCGACTTGATTCCCATGTCACTGTCTCAATCTTAAAGTAGGATTACCTATCATGTACCTTTGTGACTTGGATCTACCATGACTATACTGTGCAACGGTATAAGACTAACGAGCTTTTAAGAAGCTCATGCGCCATGTTATTGAGGCTATAGTACTTTCTGGGTATAGCAAAGGATAAGCTGTATTCGTTCTTAGAATCCTTAGCATTTCAATCATTTCAATCAGAGAAAGTTCAATGTGTGGAAATAAATATAAAGAAATGTATTTTAAAATCAATTTTTTTTTTCATCCTTTTAGAGTTTAAGGTCAAACAAGTAGAAAGGTATTAGAAAGCAAGAACTAATTTTTTTAAAGAAGTGATTCTAAACAAATATATGCACATTACGATAAAAGACAACAACAACAACAACAAAAAAACTCTTTTTCATTTCATGTTTGAACGTCTTTTCTGCTTGAAATGAATATGTTTTTGTTGTAATGTGTGTATACGACAGCTCATTTGTAAGTTAGTTTTGTATATTTATTCAGAATGAGAGAGGGAGAAAGTGAGAGAGAGAGAAGAGGGAAAGAGAGGTGGGAGAGAGGATAAGCGGGGGGAGAGAGAAGGAGAGGAGAGAGAGAGAGAAAGAGAGAGAGAGAGAGAGAGAGAGAGTGTGTGTGTGTAAATACACTAATGTTGGCCAGAATCAGCTACTTCTCTGATCTAATTCTTATTTGAAGTTCCTTGAAATATTGCAGAAATGGGCTAAGATAAGAAGTTACTGAGCCCCTCATTTAACGGGCCAGCTATAGCTAATCAAAACGATGCTAAGTTGCCAATTTGGTCTCTGCTGGATCGGTTTACTTTTTGGTAGGAAAGACAGTTTGGTTGTGTCCTGCGATATTGACCCTAAGATAACGTTGTATGTGCGTAGAGCTTCCTGCTTCGCTCGAGCTGCAAATTATACGTATAGCATGAAGAAGACATATCTAAATCGGAAGTAGTTAAGCCACATGATAGGTGACATGATTACACCACAATCTTTGCAAGGTCTATCAACAAACACGAGACGCTGTTGAAGCTAGCGGGACTGTAACTGGAAGAGAAGCATGATTCTTTAAAGAATAGCTGAATGTTAGATGCTCACTTACTGTAAAATAGAACAATGTTTAGCATACGTACATGAGTATGTCCTTCTTGACACTATTTGCTCATAACTTTCAGAAAAAAAACGGGTATTTTTAAATGAAATTTGCTACAAAATCCTTTCACATGATTTAGATTACGATTAAATCGGAATTTAATGTGAAGGAAAACTTGGTGGGTGTGCACACATACTTTACTGCCACACATCATATAATGCTTTCAAGATTTCAAGTTTATTTTGTATATATTTGTATATATGTAATAATTGTCAGTATGTGTGTGCACACTCACCAATGTTTTCTTCCCTCCCCACTTTTTTTTCGCATTAAATTCCGATATAATCGTAATCTACAGCATCTGAAAGATAGCTGTAAAAAATTTCCTTACAAAAATATCCATTTTCAGAAAGTTACGAGATAAACAATGTCGATAGTGTTGGGGTACAATTGTGTAGCTACGCCACAATGTTTATATGTATTCTTACGGTGGAAAAAATCTTTCTTTCTTTGCTTCGTCAATCTCTTGTTATGAAGAATACAACCGAACGTTGTGTTTGATAGAATAACTATACTTTGATTCTTTTTCAACACTTTGAAACGGAGGGCTTTATTTTCTGGGCAACTCCGAGTATTCAGCTTGCTAATGATATGAGTATATATGCTATGACGTCATTCCATATACTCTTGAAAAACAACAAAAATATAAACAAGCAATTAAAATAATAAAAAATTAAATTAAATATATTACAAGTAATTTAAGCAGCAAATGACAGGTGGCCGCATGGCCTAATGGATAAGGCGTCTGACTTCGAATCAGAAGATTGCGAGTTCGAGTCTCGTTGTGGTCGCAAATAAAATTATTTTTTGTTAGAATTGATTGATTGCAACATCCATATAGTGTCAGTTCTACAAATTTATTTTGAGCTAACATTATTCAAAGTTTCGTCTTTTTAGTTTATCAAGTCTTTAGGAATCTTTCATTCCCCTGCGAATTTATTTTTTATTTATCTTTTACATAATAATAATAATAATAATAATTCTTTCTACTGGAAGCAGAAGGCCTCAAATTTGGGGGAAGGGATTAATTACATCGACCCCAAAGGATGAAAGGCAAATTCGACCTCGGCGGAATTCGAACTCAAATAATAATAATAATAATAATAATAATAATAATAATAATAATAATAATAACTAGCGGGATCCGTGAATATTTCATAGAATTAATGGTAAACCTATTGGGTTCTGAAAGCGTAACGTATATTGTGACTGTATGGAAAGATAGTCACTCATCTGCTACTCATTGAAAAGTGAAAGAAATTGGAATACAATGAGTATTGAATGCACTTTATATATACACTTTATATACTTCATGCACAGTTTTACAGCCTTAATACACAGCACTCATAAAATAAATGTTCACTCTAATTTTTCCATTTTCCCATAAACAAACAAACAAAAAAATATCCCGTACATATGATACAACCTTTAGTTAAATTGCATATATCTGCCACGTAAATAAGCGTAATAGGTGATATAAAAAGCTTAGTTCAATTATAAAAAAAATTACTCTTTTTACTATCCAATCACCACTACCACCACCACCACCACCATCATCTCTCTCTTCCTCTCTCGCTCCCCTCCTCTCTCTTTTCCCCTCTTGCTCCCCTCCCCCTCTCTCTCTTTCTCTGTGCCCTTCTTTAACCTCACCATCAGAACATCACCTCTCTGCTAAAATTATATTTTTAACTCTCCTCTACCTTCAACTAACTTTTTTAACCACGTAATAAATATTACGTTCCCCCCCTACCTCACACCATGGACGCTTTTCTCTCTCTCTCTCTTTCTTTCTCCCTCTTTCTGTCTCACTCTTTGCCTTATCCCCTTTTTCTCTCTCCTTTTTTCTTTATGATCTCTTTCCCTTCAACTAATCACGTGAAAGAGTTACAGTTACATTTCCCCTACCTCACGCCAAAGACGCTTCTCTCTCCCTCTTTTTCTCTCTCTCCTTTTCTTTTTTCCTCTTTTTCTCTAATCACGTGAAAGCGTTAACGACGGGCTAAGTAACGCAATGACAAGGATAACTATCATAAGGTAGAAACAACAACAACAACAACAACAACAACAACAACAATAATAATAATAATAATAATAATAATAATAATAATAATAATAATAATAATAATTGTTATTATTATTATTGAGTGAGAAAGTAGCGCATGCCAGCAAAGTGACACTGGTGTAAAAAATAAACAAAGCCCAATGTACCCATCATGACTACCCGTCTGATAAGGGTACACTAGGCATATGCATCACAGCCACATGTGCGCAATATGGTAATCTCTTATCAATGAACGAAGCATCCATGTTTACTGAGGTGAATTATTCCAACACCAAAGAATTCCTCTCAACACATGGCTCCCACACTACTCCTGCTCGAGATCAGAGATGCACAGTTCAAATTCCGCCGAGATCGACTTTGCCTCTCATTCCTTCGAGATCGTTAAATTAAGTACCAGTGAAACACTGTAGTCGATGTAATCGACTATACCCTCCCGCAACTTTTCAGACCCTTCTCCCTATAGTAGAAAGGATTATTATTATCATTGTCACGACTACTACTACTACTACTACTACTACTACTACTACTACTACTACTACTACTACTACTTTTTAAACTTTTATCATCATCACCATTTACAAGTTTAATATATGTAAGAGGTGTATACGCTTTTACTGAACTAGAATTTGTATTCAATACTCATTTAGGTGTCACCTTTATCTTGTTTGCATAGGAATTAGATGCATTAGGTTATTAAGTAATCTAGTGTATGATAAGATATCGCCTAGCACATTTCAAGAGAACGAACAGAGTAAGTTGTAACACTAAAAGTAATAAATAACTTAAAATACGATGTGCTGAAGTTTATAAAGTAAATTCCTCAACTTAAACTTTCAATAAAGCTGACATTACTGTAACCATTCACACACCATGTAATATTCGTCTTACTCTTTTCATTTCTGCATTGCTATATGGTGCATTAAACGATCTGTTTGGTGTCTAATATGTCAGCTCGTACATTTTTTGGTGATGTTTTCTTTTTTTTTTTTATATATATTTTAGTAAGCTAACTCCATAAAATATTACGTGTTTAACCTCAGATCTAGCGTTCGACTGATTTGTACGAAGTCACTATAAATCGCTTTTCAAACACTGACCACACATATGTACTATCTCTGTTTCTGTCTTTTTGTCAGTCTGTCTGTATCTTTTTCTCCTCTGACTCTACTACAATGACCTCTGTTTCTCAGATATAGCTAGTCTCGAACTACCCCCTCCCCCACACTCAGGCAATTCCCACGCACTCGTCTCTCCGCTTCACGTCATCCGTGTCGTGTCTAACCCTTCAAGTCTCGCACTAATTGCCAATACGCAAAACATCGATCTTCTGGAATTCCTCCCTCCTTGTACATATTTTTCGTACAGTTGTTTATTTGCAACAACTCAAGAACATTAACGGCATCGATCCCAGCAGTAGTGGAGGTCATCGATTTGTATGTATGTTTGTATGTTTCTCGTTCAGTCTGTAACAGTAAAAGTGTCGCAAGTGTTGGAGCGTCAGACGAAATGCTTCGTGCAATTTCTTTTAGATTTTCTTTTATTCTTTGTTTTTTTTTTAAATTTATTTATTTATTTTGTGTTTTGAGATCAACTCAAAGCGAGATCACTTTTGGCTTTCATCCTTCCAGTGTCGATAATGAACGTATGTTAACGTACCAAGACCATCGGCACGGGTCCTTCCGCCAGATCAAACCAATGAAAAATAAAAAGATATCTATAATCAAAGGTTTCCCGCCATGACCATCCCATCTAATCCCATTTTTTTTTTGCGGGGAGGCATTAAACTCCTAGAACTGTATTATACAATTTGTCCTTCTCTTTCAAGATGGTAGGATGTAATTTGAAGGTAATTTTGCTTCTGTTTCTAATAGGTTGGGCGATCACATAGGGACCCTCTCTGTGGCTCAAGGTATAACAGGTCTGCTTTGATCGGAACAACAAAGTTATTATGAGATAATATCAGCATGGTGCCTTCCCTGTACCCAGGGCTCGGCTTGCCGAAACTGTCCCCTCTATGTTGTGTTGCACTTTCTAACATTAATCAGAATCTATAGGGATCATGACGATTGCATTACGTTTGCTCTGCTCTACTACTGCTATGATTGGTGGTAGTAGGACAGAAAGAGTGGTCCAGAGAATCCTGCTTTGGGAAGTTATTTGGATTAAGGATTTTATACAAGACAAAGAAGAGGTAATTCATTGTGGCTGATGGGCTCGGAATAGCATTGTTAAATCTAGAGGAACAGATATTATTTCAGTAGATGTAGCAGAAACAAACAGGCAAACCCAGCTATATAAATTAACTTCTCGTTATAAGGCGACGAGTCGGTACAATCGTTAGGACGCCGGGCAAAATGCTTAGTGATATTTCGTCCGTCTTTACATTCTGAGTTCAAATTCTGCCGAGTTTACCTTTGCCTCTCATCCTTTCAGGGTCGACAAAATAAGTACCAGTTGAGGACTGGAGTTGATTTAATCGACACAACTCCACTCCAAAACTGCTGGTCTTGAGCCAAAATTTGAACTCAATACTAACTTATCGTTTATTTCTTAATACTAATTTCTTGGCTTTCTGCGACTTGATCACTGATACAATCAATCCCACAACAGATTTGTATCATGACTAATCCGCAAATTCGTTAATTTTTAGCTTCAGACAAGTCTTGATTAACAACACATATGACCGAAAGCATTCTAATCGTGACAGCCCTTCTTTCTGTGCAACAAATAATACATTATCCAGCATGTCTTCCTTTTCGTTTCTTTAATTTAAAGTTGTAGGACACGATGTAAGATTTGGTCACTATTTCTAACACGCCGAGTGACTGTAGAGCGGTTCCATTATTTTGTAGTTGAAAGTGTTAGTGTCAGTAGATCTGGTTGTCGGTAAGCTTTTAGCTATTTGCTGAATTAAGTCTGGGAATGCGTTTGCATTGGTCGCAAATATATGAGCAATGTTCTTCAATGGGCCATATTTGTGCTAAGTTAAAACTTGGCAACCGTTCAGGACTGGAGCATATTTTGGCTTTGAAGAAACAAATTCTGCCTTTGTGATGCCATTTTGTCTGCATGAAGCATATAGCCTGCATAAAATATTTTCCAAAAGAGTTAGATTTAACATGCATGGGAAGGAAATAATATAGATGTAATATTATTTTATTGTTCTTGGAAGCTATATTGCCGGTATATTGGTTGGTGCAGTCAAAATATTAAATGCTGGTCTATACGGCTATTCTGATTTATATTTAGCCTCACAAATATTTCTTGTACAATGCAATGTAGACGCAGGCATGGTTGTATGGTCTAACAAATTCGTTATTCAAGCACATAGTTTCGGATTCTGTGCCACTGCGTAATACCTCGGGCAAGTGTCTTCTACAATTGCTCTGGTCCGACCAATGCCTTGTGAGTAAATTTGTTATACGGAAACAGTATGGAAGCCCGTTGCATGTAAACTTATACATTTCTGTGTGGCTTTGTGTTTGTGTATATTCACCGCCACAGCTTGTCAACCGGTATTGGTTTGTTAACGTCCATGTAACTTAACGGTTCGGTGAAAGAGACTGACAGATTAAGCACCAGACTCAGAAAAATAAGCACTGGGACCAAACCCTTCAAGTCGATGCCCCAGCATGGAAGCAATCCAATGATTAAAACAAATAATAGGTAAAGGGTAACACATGCTGGGCAGTGCATTGGCAGAGTCTTCTAGCGTGGAAGTGAATACCTTGCGGTGGTTGTCCCGACTTCCAGCTTTGCCTTTCATCCTTTCGAGACTGAAATATTACCAAACTAGGGCATGGATTAGCAGAAGTGTAAGAACGTTAGATTGGATGCTTTGCAGTATTTCTTTCGGATCTTTTCGTTCTGAGTTCAAATCCTACCATGGCGTACTTGAGTGACAGACGGAATCTCGTCGCCTAATTTAACGCCAGCATCTCTCACCTTTGGTGCCTTTAGTGGACTCCACACTGTTGGAAGCATTCAAACTAGGTTTTCGGTTTGAGGATAATTCCTATTGTTCTCTCTCTCTCTCTCTATTAACCACCAATCATGAAGGCACTTTAAAAGAATCATGAACAATGCTTTCTCCATCCATCCATCCATCCATCCATCCATCCATCCATCTTCTCCGCCCACTATTTCTGGGAGGGCCGTGGTGGCAGAATCCTCAGGCATCTCCTCAAGAAGGGCCTATAAGAAGCAACTATCATTACACTTTCCGGCTGAGATTACCAAAAATGACTAAGTGAGACAACAGATATTATCCAACTATCTCATTCTTGGTCTACCTCTAGATTTCCTGGTGATTGGCTTGGCTTGAAGAATCCGTCTTGCGATACTTTCCTACAACATTCTAATCTCATTTCCGTAGTACCGGACTTTCTGGTTGGATTCCCAAACGTGACTGAAGTCCTGCCAGTTGGTTCGGCTTGAAGAACTCGCCTTGCGATTCATTCCTGCGACATTCTATTCATATGTTCATAGTTGCGAACCTTCCAGTTGGATTCCCAAGCGTGGCCAGTTGAGACTATGGTTATTATCCAGCCATCTTGCTCTTGGCTTACCCCCAATGTTTCCTGCTGGTTGGCTTGAAAAATCTGTCTTGCGATATTCTAATCACATGCCTTTTCTTCTGGGTAAATGAAAAAGAAAAGAAAAAAAAAAGTAAACTGGAAGACAGCTTTTCTTTTGGGAAAATGATATAACCAGAAAACTGGAAGTTAATGACTAAATGAATGGATTTAGATGTTTACCTCATTTATGTGGTGATTGTTCTAATAAGTAAACGCTTACTCGAAAGCATGCTTACGTTACCTATCAGAGTGTCAAAATAAGGAGCAGAAAGGGAAGACATTCTGACAGCTTCCAGTTGAAACATCTACTAGAATTAGTTGAAACTAAGTCAGAGTCGTATAATTTGTTTGTTATTTTTTGCGATTTTCTCAGGTATCAACAAAAAAGAAATATAGGTTGATAAATTACAGTCAGTGTGTATGTGTGTGCGTGCGCATGTGATATATGTATATGCATGTATAAATGTACATAAACTCATATATGCATTCACACACACACACACACACACATACACACACACACAAATACACACACACACACATTCACACAAAAATGAGTTACAGGAAAGAACTTAAGGTGGCCTGTGGTAACCGTAAATCCTCGAGTATAATCCGCACTTTTCCCCAAAAATTTAAAGGTCAAAATTTCCAGTGCGTATTACATACGAGGTTAAAAATGAGAAATATTTTCTAAGCAAAATTTTCTAAGGGATAAATATGTAAAGGCAATTTACTTAATATTTATTTTTCACTGACGTTATTACTGTTATTTCTTTATGTTCTGCAAACAAAGTGCACAAAAAAGCTACACGTTTGCATTATGTTATATATACAATAATAATAAAGAACGTTGCCGTACATATGTTTACAAACCAAGGATGTTATATAGACCTCCTTGACTCAAGTTAGAGAAAGGGTGCGTATTATACACTAGGTTAAAATTTTTCAGAGGTACAGCCCCCTAAAAATCTCCTGCGTATTATACTCAAGGGCGGACTATACTCGAGGATTTACGGTATATATGTGTGTGTGTGTGTGTGTGTGTGTGTGTGTGTGTGTGTGTGTGTGTGTGTGTATGTATTATAATGCACTTTATTGTGTTTTATTGTGCAAATGATCCACTAGTCCATAAAAAAATTGCGTTGCATGAAAGTGGTCCGCCATGCAAAAATGGTAGGCGCCCACTGCTACAGAAAAGTTCCTTCTCATCTGAATCAGTATGCCAGTTTTAAACCCTTACTTTCGTTCCTTTTTAAAACAATTTCTCCTTCACTTACGTCATGGTCGCATCTGTAGATTCCTGGTCAGTGACCATTTTTGGTGATCATGCGTCTTACAAAAGCATCAAGAGGGGTGAATTCTTAAAAGACTGACAGATGGCCGTTTCCTTTGACCATAAACCAGATGCCGC
This sequence comes from Octopus bimaculoides, assembly GCF_046866305.1. Lineage (NCBI taxonomy): Eukaryota > Metazoa > Mollusca > Cephalopoda > Octopoda > Octopodidae > Octopus > Octopus bimaculoides. The sequence continues at coordinate 146,560,297 of NC_142930.1, forward strand.
TGTATAATGTAGCGATAGGATTCTGAACAAAACTAACCGAACTTGTATTTTTAACCTGATTTACGATCTTGAGTCAAGCTCGTAGAATTTTACCGAGTGAGCCATGCAGTTGTTGGAACAACATTCATGTATTCAAATTTGCAATGGCTCACTTGGTCTTTTATTCTTATCTTCAAAATTGGCTTTGTAACAATTAAAAAGTCATTAGTGGTAAAACTATTCTTGCTGCTATGGTTGTTAACGAGTTTAAAAGCAAAACAAATCAAGTTCAATACTGACAAATCGATCAATATTAATTTTCGTATTATTATAGTATATTAACTTCCGGTCACATCGACTTCCGCTGACTTTGTAACAGGTCGACCTCATTTCCCTTTGTCTGACACACATAAAATATGTTCAACAAACAGCCATCTATGATTTTTATAAATATTGTTAGTGAGAAACATTACACTTGGCTTCGGCAAAGTAAAAACCAAGCCTAGGTATAAATATACTAACTTGATCTACTTTTTCGCCTACTCTCTTCAAAAATACTTTACTTGCAGCTTGTTAGACCAAACATATTCAGTGCATTAATTCAACAACCAAATGTAAATTTATCAATATTTGTCCATGTTATGTTATTCTTGTGGAAAAACAAAATTAAAAAAAAGAAGAAAACTAACAAATAAACATTAAAATATTTCCCTATACTACACAATCATTTAAGCAAATGTTTGGTGTTAGAAATTAATGTAAATATTACAGTAAAAAAAAGTGTTACTGTTCTTGTGATTGGAATTGTTGTTATTGTCGTTAAAAACCTGTATTCGCCTTTGCAAACACTGTGTTATGACTGCTGCGCCTATTTATAAGCGGTGACATAGCGTATGTTCAGGTGAACTGAACAAAATGAACGTAGAAATATCATTTTATAAGGTAAATCAAATAGGTAAATAAACATACAATGACACTGTCCTAAATTGTTGTTTAACCCTAGGTCTACGTTGACTGAACAAATGATATATGAACAAAGGCTCTCCAGTCACGTCTACCGTGTCTTATATATATATATATATATATATATATATATATATATATATTTCTAAGTCTCTCTAAAGGAGATTACGGCAGCGGTACTGGCTTGGCGATATATATATATATATATATATATATATATATATATATATATATATATATATATATATATATATATATATATATATATATAGGGAGAATTCACAAAAATAAATAAAAGACGGAGACAGGTGGTGTAGAAAGCTCGGGAAGTGAAAAAGTCTTTAACGTTTCGAGCCTACGCTCTTCCACAGAATTTCATTTCGCAGTTATATGATTCTACGTTCGATCCCACCGCACGTTACCTTCGGTAAATGTCTTCTACTGCAGCCTTGGGTTCACAGATACCTTGCGCTTTGTGAATGGAATTTGTTAGGTGAAAACTATGTTACGCACAGCAACGCTCATCTTCACTTTTTCATCACATTCTTCTTGGCCAGTGGTTTTAAATCCTTAACCTACTCGAGCAAATTTGGCAAATCAATAATCCTTTGTGATCCCTATTTAAAATACACTCCAATGCGGCAGAAGTCGTTGGTACCTGATATTTTCCCGGGGAAATATTCTTTACTCTTCGAAGTAAATGCTGTGACGTAACTCTTATGCATGACGCTTGCCATCTCCATAGTAGCTGATTCTGTCAGCATGTTTTCAATCCTGTAATGTTACGTATAAAAGTTATATGTCTCTGACGATTTAACCATAAGTTTTGATTATGTAATTTACATTATATAAATAATAAGCACCTTATGTTAATAAAACTGATGTAAGATGATGTAACTAAATATCTTACAATTTATCATATTTGTTTATTTTCTATTTTCTATACACACACTTACATATATGTGTGCGCGCACACGCGCGTGTGTGTAAATTTAAAATCATCCTTGCGTGTGTCTAATGTTTATGCCTAGCGAGAGACGAAATGCTTTTGTAACAAAGGATCATGCCTGTCCCAGCTTGGACAGAGCTCATTGGGTGTAACCAGTAACAGAGTAAAATAATTTACTGGCTTCTGATAAAGAAGAATGGAAGCGGGGAGGTAGATACCCCCCAACAAATAAATAAATAAATAAAGATAGGGGAAAAAATAAGAAAGAAAAGGAAAGACAAAAAATGGCAGGGTTGTTTAAGTATGATGTTAGTCTTGCCAATACATTTCTCATATCGTTGGTTGGTTGGGTTGATTACAACATTCTCAGAAGGTTGGCTTCTGAGATACGATTGCACTTAATAAAGAAGTGCTGCAAATGCTTGATAGCAATTGTTGAATGGCGTAGCATTAGATAAAATAGTTATGTTACAAATATAGTTTAGGAGCGCCCTAAGAATGTTTTTAGTACTTTAGATATATATCTATATTACATAATCTATTCTTTGTAACGGCCTCTCTGCTGTGTGTGTGTAACACACGCAATCTCTCTCTCTCTCTCTCTCTCTCTCTCTCTCTCTCTCTCTCTCTCTCTCTCTCTCTCACACACACACACACACAGAGTATAGTATACTGTTCATTTGTTGTTAAGATCAGGTGAAAAACATTCAATTCAAAGGGAGTTAAATACCCTTTGATGAATACAGGCGTTATACATGAGCTACTTCAAGTTTCATGCTCGGAAAGTGCAGTATCCGGATGGGCTTGTACAGCCAGTCCGAAAACTACAGTTTCCAAGCCCGTCCGAAAACGGCACTTTCCAAGCCCATCTTACATTCCTCTCTCAAATTAGGTATTTGAATATTTTAAATGTTATTTTTATTTTGTAACTGAACTATTTTTATCTGTAGAAGACAATGTGGTCATATAACATGGTCGGAGTGGTCAAATTCCATATATGTATTTGTGCATATTTGTATATGTGCATGTGTGTATGTGTTGCATGCACACACACACGCACGCACACACGCACGCACACACACATATACAAACACACACACACATACGTCTGCATGCCTGCGTACATGTATGTATGTATGTATTCTTTTTATTCTTTTATCTGTTTCAGTCATTTGGCTGTGGCCATGCTGGAGCACCGCCTTTAGTCGAGCAAATCGACCCCAGGACTTATTCTTTGTAGGCCTAGTACTTATTCTATCGTTGCCTTTCGCTTAACTGCTAAGTTACGGGGACGTAAACACGCCAGCATCGGTTGTCAAGCGATGTTTGGGAACAAGCACAGACATACAAACACACACACACACACACACATGTATGCATACACGCCGGGTTTCTTTCAGTTTCCGTCTACCTGATACACTCACAAGGCTTTGGTCGGCCTAAGGCTATAGTAGAAGACATTTGCCGAAAGTGCAACGCAGTGGGACCGAACTTGGAACCATGTGGTTGTTAAGCAAGCTACTTACTACACAGCCACTCATATATTTGTATATAAGCACCACCACACACGCGCGCGCTCACGCACACACGTACAAAGATACACATACATAGCGAAGACAACTTCAAAATTACTTAAATGTAGACTGTCAGATGTTTTGCTGTACGGTCATAACTTCGGGTCTGTTTTGATCTTGTTTAACCTCGTCAGAAAAGCATAATCTAACCCTGCAGTTCCTTTAGTTATCGGCACCCTAAGTAGTCGCCCTAACTATGAAAAAGATAGCGGCAGGGCGGCGGCAGGGCGGCGGCAGGGCGGCGGCAGGTTGATAGTGGAACAGTTCTGCACTGTTTCGGTACTCGATTATTCATTTACCTCTATTGATATAACACAAAATAAACATTATCTTATGCAAAGACATGTTATACACATATATAGGCTATTACTGCATTGCACATTGCTAACATCCCGTCAGGTGGCGAAAAATTCCAAATCTCTTATAGAGAGAGCTGAATGCTTCAATCTCTCACACGTAGTACATTGGTTTACTAATTTTGGAAAAGTCGAATATTAGATGCTTTACATAAATGCATGCATGGTTGAGTAGTTAAGAAGCTCACTTCATAATCACGTGCTTTCATGTTCAATCCCACTGTATGGCACCTTGGGCAAACATCTCCAGCTATAGTCACAGGTTGACTAATACTTTGAGGTTGAATTTGAATTTGGAAGGCAGAAACTGAAGAAGCCCGCAATGTTTGTGTATGTGTGTGTGTGTGTGTGTGTGTGTGTGTGTGTGTGTGTGTGTGTGTGTGTGTGTGTGCGCGCGTGTGCCTTTGTGTTTGTGTTGTATTTGTCCCCAACTGCCACTTGACAAGAGGTTTTGGTTTGTTTACGTCCCCACAACTTAGCGATTCAGCAAAAGCGACGATAAAATAATTACCAGACTTAATAAACAAAACTTATCAAAGCGTATGTACTAGGTTAGATTAGTTCGACTAAATTTTTGAAGGTAGTGCCCCAGCAAGGCCACAGTACAATAACTGAAACAAGTAAAAGATAGAAGATAGTTATATTGCGTTAATAACAACAATCTAATTATCCTAATGATATTTTTTGTGTAGTACCATCACATACATACCCTTGTCGCGGTTTACAACTAAATTAGGCTTCTAATTGCATAAACTCTTCCAGTCATGATAATTAAGTTTAATTAGTAAAAAGTTATATAAGGATGTAGAATATTGAGATATCAGTAGATCTGTATGTGTTAATTAAGAATGTAACTAGGATCATACGAAGCGTATAATTGTTTTTTCTATCCAGTAACTCACATAATTCTATAAAAAATGCTTTGTGACGACGTTTCGGTACAAAACAAGGATAAAAATGCAGTTCTACTCCTTTCGGTTATAACTCGTCTATTTTTTCACCGGTATTTAACTGGGCGAGCAGACAGAATCATTGGCACGCCGGGCAAAATGCTTAGCGGTATTTCGTCCGTCTTTACGTTCTGAGTTCAAATACTGTTGAGGTCGATTTTGCCTTTCATTTTTTTGGAGTCGATAAAATAACTACCAGTTGAATACTGGGGTCTGTGTTATCGACTTCTCCTTCATCCTAAATTGCTGGTCTTCTGTCAAAATTTGAAATCTATTTTATCAGGTTTGATCTTACAGTTTCTTGAGGCTAAATTTACTATTTAAAATTCATTTGTGTAAAATAAAAAAAACAAAAATATCAAAGTTTTCAAATTAAATTATGAAAGCATGTGTAGATGTTTTCATTCACAGCATCTACAGATGCCGTGAAATTCCTGACTGTTTTGAGAGAATTCTTGAAATGGCCGCTGTAGATGTTTCCCATTCCTGGCAGTCTCGACAACTTTGCACTGAAATTAATGCAAATTTTTGGCATTTTTAGTTGCACACAGGTGTTAGCTGTCAATGGAAAATTGCCCGAGTCGTTTCTATTCACTTTTTAGAAACAGTTGTTGAAGTCTTTCAGGTCATCCATTCTGTTCTCTGTGATTAACAAAGAAACATGAAGCACAACACTGCTTACTTGTCAGATGTATTCATAAGATTCAACGAAGTCATTTTGCAATTGCAAGGAAACGAGGTTAACCTTTTTAAAGCCAAATCACGTTCCACGTTTCTGTCCAAGTTGCAGTTATTCAAACGTACCATATCTCGTCGTGAGCTCTTCAAATATACGAGTCTCTCTGAATTGAAGGAGAGGAGCATGCCAGACATTACGCACACCTTGGCGGGCTACCAAGGGACATATCTGACAGGTTTCAATTCTCCTTCCCCTATCTGTCTGTCTGTCTGTCTGTCTGTCTCTCTCTCTCTCTCTCTCCCTATCTATCTAGCTATCTATCTATCTATCTACCTCTTTTCTTTCTTTTTTGTTTTTGTTACTTATAATGACAAAAGGGATGATCACTCCATTCCTTGATATCAGCGGAGACAAAACAAGAATAGCAGAGAAAGAATTGACTTCATTGCAAAATGATATTTAACTGAGATCAAAGTTTTAAAAAACAACAAAACCAGAAAATATATGATAATCTTGGGCTTTATATATATAAAGTCTCTGACCGCTTTCCTGCTCTGTGGAACAAAATCAAGACATACTTTATTGCCTTCCCAGGATTATATTCAATAGAGCGGGACTTTAGTGAAGTCACCCAACTTCGTTCCAAACAAAGAAACAAACTGAAACTTAATTAAAGCAGTGATCAAACACTTCTTGTACTCGTCCTACCAGATGTTGAGAATTTGATATCTCTGCACTAGACACACCTGCCCTTTCAAAATTCTGAAGACAATGTAGTTAAACAGGTGGGATGTAAATTTGCCCTTTTTTATATTCCTAAATACGTTGGTGTATTAGGTTTGATTTTTTTTGTGAAATGCATAGGCTTGATTCTTAATGTTAAATTTGTTGTTGTTGTTATTGTTGTGGTTGTTGTTAATTTGCTGCTGATCTAACGTCAAGGAAGTGCTGCTTTCGTTGTATGTGTGCTGGGAGTGGGTGATCGAAAAGATGTGGTCAGAATAATTTTGAAAATCACTGGTTGGTCTACTCGTTATTACTGTTCTTATATGACTAGAGAAATATAAAATAAACTTGAGAATGAATATATAGTGGTGTTATAGCTTAAAAGAATTGCCTGGGAAAGATACCCAGCAATGTCTGCTACATGAAGACATAACAGTAAAATGAGAGATAATATTTATCTAATAAAGTAAGCCAATAAATCTTAGTTAATTGAATGAAATTAATTAAATACTAGTGCTATGACATTGTCTTAAGGATAGCACTGTGCTTTTACACACACACACACACACACACACACACACACACACACACACACTCACACACGCACACAGATACATAGAGAGAGGAGTGAGAGAGGCGAGAGAGAGAGAGAGAGAGAGAGAGAGAGAGAGAGAGAGAGAGAGAGAGAGAGAGAGCGAGAGTGAGTGAGTGAGAGAGATGGATAGATAGATATTGATATCGGCATTTGCCGAGTAATACCGACGAATGAGGCCGGCAGCATTTTTCATGTAATTGAGTTTTATGTTCGTGTAATCGATGTTTTTCCTGTCTTACGAAACACGTGTACATTATATAAAGCATTATCACTGACTACGTTGATTTCTATGATCTTTATATACACAAATATATATATATATATATATATATATATATATATATAGAGAGAGAGAGAGAGAGAGGGGGGGATTGTGGCTGGGAGAGTAAGTCGTTTAGGATGACTACGGTACATAATTCTTTCACCAGACGATCTAAATGATTTCAAAGCCAAACTATATATTATGGCTGGGTGATTAAAAAGCCCGCTTTATAACCACATAGTATATATATATATAACTCTTTTCCTTTTTTTTTTAATACTTAAAACTGATACTGAGAATTTATCTCGCAACTAGAGTTTCAGGTCCCTACGATCTTCAATAACGTGAAACTCGATTTGCGAGACAAACTTCAACTTCAGTTTTAAATAATAGAATCATTAAAAAAAAAAACCGTATTGAGCACTCCTTTCTCATTCGTCCGACATTAAACAATGTATATGTGTGTGCATGCACGTGCGCGTGTGTGTATGTGTGTGTGTGTGTGTGTGTGTGTGTGTGTGTGTGTGTGTGTGTGTGTGTGTGTTGTGCGTGTATTTGTGCTTGTCTTCCACCACCGCTTGACAACCGATGCTGGTTTGTTTGTGTCCCTGTAACGTAGCGGTTCGGCAAACAGACTCAGACAGAATAAGTACCAGACTTTACAAATAGTTACTGAGGTCGATTTGTTCGACTAAACCGTTCAAGGTTGTGCCCCCAGCACAGCAGCAGGCCAATGACTGAAACAAGCAAATGACAAAGATAAAGGAAGCAAATTTCTGCGCGTACCCACTGCAATAGCAAAAGAAATTAATATTCTGACAGAGTAGCAGATTACGAAACTGTGG
>NC_142930.1:146573174-146588174 GCF_046866305.1 Octopus bimaculoides
AAATGAAGTGTTTTGCTCAAGAATACAACGCGTCGCCCGGTCCAGGAATCGAAACCACAATCTTACGATCATGGTGCTGACACCCTAACCACTAAGCCACGCGCCTCAACATCTCATTAATTACTGGGTTGTTATTCCAATCAATTCATTTGTAAAGTTCTTTTCTTTATCGCTGATTTCCATGACTCTCTCTCACCATTTAATTCCATTATTATAAATTTGAATTCGAAGCTTGATTCATGGTGAATCCTTCATCAGCTGATTACACAACCAAGGATGGCACTCCTATGGATGCGTTGCAGTCACTCCCTTGCTAGAGCTTGGTGATCCTGACGGTCGATCTTCTAGGATTCCTCCCCTCAGCATCAATGTAAGAAGCACTGTTGGCTCAGTCGAGCTTTTCCACTACCTTTTCACAATCCGCCATGCTGAAGTCCTACGACTTCACGATATCCCTTGCAGGGTGGCTGAATGGCAGCCCGTGACTGTGCAGGGCACGGTCATCACTCCATGAGTTATTTTCAAAATACCCACACACCCAATCAAAATACCCGCATACCCAAGTTTGTGCAGTGTATCCGTACAAACAGTTGATTTAAAAAGTATAATTTTTATTAGACCAGTTATACGATCAGTAAAGCCGTGAACAGTGCGGACTGTTCTTGAAACATGCTTTAAAAATAAGCTCTTGAACATTACTTAACAGGTTGTTCAGCCATTACCACCTCCTTCTTGTAGTATAAATTTCAAGGGATTCTCATTGTGATCAAGAAGAAAGTGCGTGGCCGAGTGATTAAGGTGTTGCACTCACGATCGTAAGATTGTGGTTTCGAATCCAGTCCGGGACAGTGCGTCGTATTCTTGAGTAAAACATTTCATTTCACGTTGCTCCAGTCCACTCAGCTGCAAATGAGTAGCCATGAGGCAAACTAATGTCCCGTTCAAGGGTAATGTAATCTCGGTTACTTACACGCCATGGGAACCGGGGTAACTGACTCTATGAGTACGAGGACTTGAAACAGTAATGTCCATGTCTATGTGACCGTCTGACGCGATGTGAATAGTAGTTACATCTCCCTCAAATTACATCATACCGTAAAAATATAGACACAGTGGATTACATAATCCTCAAATACAAGGATTATGTAATCCTCTATGGGAAATAGATGGAATGATCATGGCTGGAATGCCTTTGATCTATGTTTTGATAAGGGATGACTCGGAGTTAAACAACAACAACAACAACAACAACAACACTAGCAACAGTACCAGTACTCAAAACCGTCCGCTTTTGTGTATTTTATCGATTCTGTGAACAGGAGAGATTAGAACGCACGATAGTGAAGTATATGACTTTAGGACTACTTAAAGCATCGGATCAGCTCTCTACTGAATGTGCCATGACATCAAAAGCTGGTTGAATCAGCGACACTCTTTTTTTGGATGGACAAGCATTACACATACACACATCTTCACTAGTTTCAATCCTCGTACTGTGGATTGCTGGAGCATCGCCATTAATGTTGCTATTGTTTATACAGCCCACCTATAGTTGTTTTTTGGTGAGTAAAGGAGTTTCATATGGTTGCTCACGTTTGTGTTTCTTGCCGTAACGTAGACTTATCTATGGTCGTAAATAGTAGCATATTTGGATGTTACTTAAATATATTTACATACACTCCATATAGATCTCTTAAGAATTTCAGTAATGTATAGAAAAGCTGTGGTCCTTTGAACCGTAAGTTAATGTAGTATCTGGTTCTGACCCATGTCACAGCTGGAATACAGAATACTCTGGATCATATATGCTTGTGCTCGGTTAGGACTGACCTGTTTCTAAAGACGAGCAGTAACTTTTAATTTAGACGCAAGGCCAGCAATTTTTAAGGGAAGGTATTAACCAAATACATTGACTACAGATCTTGATTACTCTACTTTATTTTATCGACACTGGATGGACCGAAATGCAAATTTGAACTCAGAACCTGAAAAGTTGGAACAAATAGTGGAAGGTTTTTTTGTCGGATGTTGTACCAATTCAGCCCTCAATACCAACAACGAATTAACACAGATTGTAAAATTACTTGCTTTCATTCAGCTACAAAGAAAACAAATTTTATTTTGTTTGGAGAAAGTACATAAAAGATTTAATCGATCCCCACATCGGATAAATATCCTAAAAGACCCCCAATATATTTATATATGTGTGTGTGTGTGTGTGTGTGTGTTTGTGTGTGCATATGTATATATATATGTGTGTGTGTGTGTGTGTGTGTGCATGCATATATATATATATATATATATATATATATACACACACACACATACATACATACAACTATTTGTATATATTTCTCATCTCTAACCACTCGACCACAGCCAACGTGGCTACAAAAAGGTGAAGCAAATAAATAAATAAAGTTATGAATAAGTTGACCGCATTTTGAAATAATAGCTACGAGGGCTAACTTACAAAATTCTCCTCCCCCAGTGTCATAATCCTTGGTTAATCTTCCGTTTATCTCTTCAGAGAGGAGGTTCTCGAAATCTGTGTAATATATGTAACAATCGAACATGTAATTATATGATTGAATTATTTAAGATTATATGAAAGATAATGAATTTGAAATCCTGATAGGTTTTATCCTTTTCTTTTTTTTCCTATATTTCGTAAGAGTAAACATCTGAGAAAGAGGACGGGTGGCAATGGCGGCAGCTCGAAGTATTGGGCTCGATTTTTTTTTTCGCCTCTACCAATTTATTCTAATTATTTCCAATGTTACTTGAAGAATTACAAAAATATTTTTATCGTAGTTTTCTTTCTTTCTTTCTTTTAACTCTGTTTTCCCTCTACAATGTATGTTTATCGTTTTTGAAATTTGAATAAATTTTACTTCTTTTCTGACGATGAAGTGCCAAGGAATAAGAAGAAAAAATTACCGAACTTATCTGACAACCAAATGTATTACTCTCACAGCATAGAGCCGTAAGAGGTAAATCAGCTGACAAGTCAATACAGCGATTTTGCTGTTGAAGGGATATCATTTCACTTACGACACTAATGTCTTTGAAAAAGTTGAGAACGTTATTATACTGAGAGGTAATGCCTATCCTCACTTAGACGTGGATGTTCTGTTAGAACAAACTATACTGCGGTTATCATGAGAAGAACTCTCATTTGGATTTTTGGTACAAAATGCAAGAGTCCTTTTTGCACCAAACAAGAATGCATTTTGCATCAAACAAGAGTGAATTTTGCACCAAAAAGCCAATTTGAGAGTTTCTCTCATGGTAACTACTGCAGTATAATTTGTTCTTACAGAACATCCATCTTTAAGTGGTGATAAATATAACCTATCGATATTAATACTGCCTTTGTTGCTAATATATATCGTTGTTATACTATATCTTGCCCGTTTCTCTTTCAAGGTGTTCAGATGAAGTAACGGAAGTCTACTTATTAAAATATGAACAAAACTATACACTGAAAAATTCAGGCTACTGTCTTTCATCTCAACTCTTATAGTTATAACGCTTTGGCCATTGTGTCTTCCTATCTTTTTCAGGTGCCTGTCATATTTGATAACGCTCTCGGAAGATCAAACCGGACCATTTATTAGATTCACGGGGGTAGATTGTTGTAATTCCGTCGTCAATAATAAGAATATTCTTCGATTAAACTATTCTCCTACATGTGATGTCGCTTCCTCATTCTGTTTGAATCGGAGGTCCTGGTTGACATGGAAATCGAACTTATGCCCACATACTAAGACACTTACATTCATTATCGAATTATTCCAAGAAAATATCTCTGGTGCAGACCATAGAACGAAAACAATCTACTCCTTTGGGTTTATCAAAGATCTGCTTGGAATTCTTTGAACATTAGCGAATACAACAGATACATGAATAAGATAGGAGGGTACAACGGCCGATACTACTGTGACTACAACAATCAAGATGGGGATACTTGTCCGAATAAATACAACCAGCTGTCATACTCGGGTAAGCACGGCTTGGTGGCATGTACCATCCGCTTGCTTGTTGTTTTAAGTGACTATGTTAGTATCGAGCAGACATAGACACCTTCTCGGCCCCCACTCACCCTTGACTGTGGACTAACCAGGATGTAACAGCTGAAGGGAGAGAGAGCTGCATTAGCATTCGACTTGTACTCATTGTAGTGAAATGTGCTTGCTCAAAGATACAATACACCGCTTGGTTCCAGGAATCGAACGCATGACCACATGATTCACGAGCCGTACACCCTCACCACTAGGTAATGTAGGCGTCTTTCTCTTGTAATAATTCCCTATCATGGAAAAGCAAACAATGCATATATATATATAAATTTGTGTCCGGCATAACTCATTTGCATAATAGTAGAAAGTTAATTGAGAGCCTGACTTCTAAACAAGGATTACTAAACAATGTCTTCTGAAAACATTTCAACGCATATCTTGAACCCGTACCTCGTTTTCTGACGGGTACTGCGGTTATAACACTTTAATAAATTATTTGTTTATTCTTTTTAACCAAAGAAAAGAAGGTGCCGTATTTTCCAGCATACAAGTCGACATAGTATATTGAGTAAACATATAGCGTTAAAATTCAAACATCGTCGCAGTTTTTCCAAATCCTGCTGTATTTCACGTGGAATGTTTGGATCTCCAAAGTCGGCCTACCTTTTTTGGCTGTAAATTTTGGTCTGAAAAATTCGACTTGTATACCAGAAAATACGTTAAGCCAGCAACCATACCTTTTTTTTCTGGGCCCCCGAAACTTGTAGTATGAAGTTAAGCCAGCACCCATACCTTTTTTTTTTCAGGGGCTCCGAAACTGGTTGTATGAAGTTATCTTGAGACCGGCGACTTGACCAGAATATTTGCAACAGAATGAATTTTTTTAAAGTAGCCTAGTAGCTAAGTAGGTGTGTCAAACCAAGTATCAGGTTAAGCCTAACACCTTAGAATAGAGACAGTCCCTGTCACTCCTTCTTAAATATCTATCTATGTATCCTCTTCGCGCTAGCTGGCAGATAAGGCCTCCACGCTCGTTTTCTAGTTTCTTGCTGCATTCCATGATGACCATCTAGCTTGATTCCTTTCCTTTTCCACTGTCCTTCTCCATGTGGTTTTTGGTCTACCAACTCTTCTCTTCTCAGGTTGCCAAGTCAAGGCAATCATGCAATGATGATTAGGTTCCTTTCTCAATATATGTCCAATCCAATTCCATCTTTTCCTTTTTACTGATTGGCTTATCCTGGGGACTTGGGTTATTTTGTTGAGTTCGTCCGTTGATAGATATGATGTTTGGCCACCATATCTGCATTATTTTCTTCAGGCCTTTGTACTGAAAAGAATCCAGTTTTCTCTCATCACTATTGTTCATTTTCCAAGTTTCACAGGCATAAAGAAGTATAGGTCTTACCAGCGTTTTGTAGAGTTTGATTTTTGTCTCCCTTCCAATCTGTTTTGATCGCCATTCTTTGTCCAATTTGATAAAAGCGCTTCTGGCTCTATTGGCACTTAGAAATTCCCAGTTTGTGTCCGATGTGCTGGGTAACCGCTGGGTGTGAGATACCGCTCGGATTTGTTAAACTATGTCTCTAGGAGAAGGTCACTTTGAAATAAAACCGGATAAGCAAGGCAGTTTCTTAGATTTATTTTCTCCTTTTCTTTTTTTGTCATATCTCAAAACTCACTGAGCGGTTATTTGAAACATTCTTGAGAGTGACTTACAAAACAGATAGATATATAAATAAGTTTGATCGCAGGCGTGGCTTTGTGGTAAGAAGCTTGCTTCCTGCCACATGCTTCCGTGTTCAGTCCCACTACGTGACACTTCAGGAAAGTGTCTTCAACTATAGGCTTGGGCCGACCAGTGCCTTGTGAGTGGGTTTGGTAGACGGAAACTGAAAGAAGCCCGTCATATGTATGTATGTATGTATGTATGTATTATGTATGTATGTATGTATGCATGTATGTACGTGTGTGTGTGTGTCACCACCGCTTGACAACCTGTTTTGGTGTGTTGGCGTGTTCTCGTAGCCTAACAGTTCGGCAAAAGACACCGGTAGAATAAGTATCAGAATTAAAAAAAAAACTACTAGGGTCGATTCATTTGACTAAAAAAATCTAAAAAATTAGCAACTGAATCTTGTTAAAATCACACCGAGCTCAATTGGGCAACCTAACCTACTCACTGAATTAGGTGAATTAGTGTGCGAAGCAGCTGAATATAGCACAGGCATGAAACTGGCACTCCGTCGGTTACGACGACTCAGGTTCCAACTGATCCGATCAACGGAACAGCCTGCTCATGAAATTAACGTGCAAGTGACTGAGCACTCCACAAATACACGTAACCTTAGCGCGTTCTCAGGGAGATTCAGCATGGCACAGATATGAAAAAGGCTGGCTCTTTGAATTACAGGTACAACTCTGCTGAGTGGACTAGAGCAACATGAAATAAAGTGTCTTACATTCACCACAGACATATGTACACTTAACGTAATTCTCAGGCAGAATCAGCGTGACACAGTGGCTGAAAAGGTTGTACTTTTTCAATTAAAAGCACAATTTATACAATGGGCTTTTATAGTTTGCGTCCAATTATAACTACGGAACAACGATGGTTTTTAAAGCGGTGTCAACGGAAACCATGGTCATAACGACAACAAAAGCAGTAACGATTCAGTTACTTGGATACCAGGTCAAATTTGAAAGAAGTTGAAGTTGATTTAATTGACCATACCATATTATTGACTTTAAACAGGAAGCCTTAACGAGGTTACTCTACCTCCTAGAAACTACAGCTAAATCTCTTCTAAATCACATACCATCGTCTTTAAAATGACAAGAACAGAATAGATACTGCAGGCCTATATAACCCTAAAGTATATGGAATAGTCACAGCTTTGATCAAAGGTCTGCTCGATCAGGGATGATGTAAGGTTTAACAATAACGAAATCTACAGACCGTTGCTTGTTTTGTAGTCCCAGATTTAGGATACTACAGAAAATGCTTGCAATTGGCTGTTCATAAATATATATATATATATATATATATATATATATATATATATATATATATATATATATATATATATATATATATATATATATAATTAAAAATTATATGTATCATTCTTGTTTCTGTAATTTATTAAAGCGAAAACAGCAATTGGACAATTGCATCATTTTTCGACATACAGTAATGCCTTGGTATACGAGTTAATTCGTTCCCGGAGAACGCTTGTAAAGCGAAAAGTCGTAAACAGAAAATAAAACTCGTAAAAACTCGCAAACATTGAGTCTCATAAAGCAGATCTTTGTAAAGTGGGGTATTACTGTACTCTCCTTGCTTTCCCATGTACTTCTTCCAGCGGTCCACAAATTTGCTTATTCCGTCGGAGAAGGTTTTCGGCTGGTCGCGCAGTAATTTATGCACTGCTTCCTGTGTTTCTTTGTCCGTAGCAAATCGATGACCTCGGAAAGGATGTTTGAGCGGTCCAAAGATGTGATAATCGGAATGGACGAGATCTGGACTGTATGCAGGGTGTCCCAGCAACTCGAAAACCAAACTTTTCAACGGTTTCAACGATGTTGGTAGCCGTATGTCGACGTGCATTGTTGTGACAATAACACTCGCTTTGACAATAGACCGGTGTTTACTGCGAAATGCTGGTTTCAGTCTGTTGGCCAGCAGCTAACTGTAGCCTACGCTGGTGACTGCAGGCCCCTTTTATGTACTTCGGTTAGCACCCTTGGCACGGGTGTCCGCACAGTCATTACGGAAGCGAAGCTTGTGGATGATTTCGTACGCAGAGACATGAGTAATTTGCAGAGAACATGCCACTTCATAGATGGTCTCGCGTCGGTTCGCCAGAAACATCTCCCGAGCTTGTTGAATCAGCGTTGGAGGTTGCTGGGCGTCCTGATCCCTCTTCGTGCTTGATGCTTGTCCAACCATTTTGAAACTTCTTGATCCACTTATACACACTTCTACGTGTTAGAGCGCTGTCCCCGTATTATACTGAAAGCCTGCGATAAATTTCAGTTACCGACACACCTTCAGACCAGAGGAAACGGTTCACAGGTTTCTGTTTTTCTCTGGTGTACACTGCCAGCGCAGCTGCTATTGTTTACTCTGTAATACAAGAAAGAAAACGGGGGCGACCAAGGTCAAACCTCGGTTAGATAACCACAAGAGTTCCACCTTTTAGCATGCGAGCGCTGAAGGCAGTGCGAGCAAGCTAAGGAAAGTTTTGGCAAAAGTACGGATAGCTTTTGACTTCCCCTCGTATATATGTGTGTGTGTGTGTGTGAGAGAGAGAGAGAGAGAGAGAGAGAGAGGGAGAGAGAGAGAGAGGGAGAGAGAGAGAGAGAGAGAGAGAGTGTGTGTGTGTGTGTGTGCGCGCGCGCGCGCACACACACACACTCACACACACACGCAATGAAATTATTGAATTTCGCTGTCGCCACTTTCAGCGTAATTTAGTTTCACTTTTTTTCTGGAGAATGAACTACCTGTTACCCAAATAAAGTTAGTCCCTGCATAGAAAAGAACATTTTGCACCGAACTTAGCGAGGTTAGCTAATATCAGTGACGCTAACTCTAATTCCAGTATTTTTTAACAATAACAATAACAGAGATTATTGGAAAATATAAAAGACTATTTCATTTTGTTGACATAGAAGTAAAATAATTCGGATGACTAAGAAACTTAGTATTTCATTGAGACCTTTAGATATGGTCGTATTAATTTTCACTCTTCTTCTGAGTCACTTCGTTCTTTTTTTAACATTATTTCACATAGATACAAAGCAAAAGGTTGTTTTATTTTTAATGTGTGTGTGTGTGTGTGTGTGTGTGTGTGTGTGTGTGTGTGTGAAATTTATAGACCTTCAAAGTGATTCTTAGTATATGATTAGTACTGTATTTTATCGACCACTTCATAGATGAAAGTTTTGTTTTCCGTATTGCTTATCTCTATGTGGTAGTGAATGACAGAATCGATAAGGCAGTGGACATAATATAATGCTTTACAATATGTAGTTTGTTTTCATTTACGTTTTGAGTTTTTATCCCATAGGGATCAGGTTCAGCTTTGCCTTTCATCTTTCTGGGGTCGATTAATCCGAAGACCCTTTAAGTAATGAGTAGTTATAATTGACTTCAACATACTGTTACAAATGATGTGGTTTTGTGTCTATATTAGAAATAGATATTGCTTATGTGTAAAGAGAGGTGTACAGCAGAATCAGTGGAGTATCCATCGGTTTCGACAGTGAAAAGGCCAATTGTCTGATTAACAGTGCTGGCTGCCCATTGTATTATAATCAAAACGGCTAGCTTCCAAAAATCTCCTGACACTTCGTTTTTGAGATGAAATACCGCTAGTGATATGAAATTAACGCCCTTACTCATATCACTCCCCCCAAAATCCAACAGTTTTCAAGGGTTACACTAAGTCTAATCTACTTCTCATTTGACGGTATGGATGACTAAGAGCCTTTTCAAAGAGTAGTTTACAAAAGTTTTTTGTCCTGCCGTAGAAAGGTACAGTACTAGACAATATTTTCAACAAAGCGTTGCTTCTTTCAAACGGCTGACACGTCTACCACAGACACGTGTACCTTTGTCGTAATCTTGATATAAACAGTGTGATAAAACTGGTTCTTTGAGTTACAGGTACACTCAATCCAACGAGTTTCAACAAAGTTTCTGTTGAGTCAGTTTCACTTACAAGCCTCGAATTACCGCCCGGAAGGCTATGAAAGACAGAAATACTTGCTCAATGTGTCGCATAGTGGAATCGAACGCAGGACTTCGTTTTTGCGAAGCGAGCTACTAAACCGTTCGGAAATGTCTGCATCCAATGACTTATTGACGCAAACATACAAAATGTTCCGAGTGTTTAATATGCATGCGCGCGCTTTTTGTTTTCCTATAAATGAAACTGTGCAACTGAGACATGTCAGCCATCTCAAGTAAATGAAACATTAGGATAAAAAGTGAATAAACTGTTGCAAATCAAATATCATCCCTACGTCGTAGGCTTTGCTAAGAGAAATTATCCCCTCTTTACGGCACTAACACATTCTTCACATTAAACACACACACACACACAATTGAGTTTATTAAAAAAGATAAAGATAATAAACGTCGATTTGTATTTTTTAGTTGAACCTGTAGCCATCTTCGTCAGTCATACCATTGAAATACACACATGTATGTATGTATGTATGTATGTATGTATGTATGTATGTATGTATGTATACTCTCTTTTACTTTTTTACTTGTTTCAGTCAATTTGATTGCGGCTATGCTGGAATACCGCTTTTAGTCGAGCAAATCGACCCCAAGACTTATTCTTTGTAAGCCTAGTACTTATTCTATCGGTCACTTTTGCCGTACTGCTAAGTTACAGGGACGTAAACACACTAGCATTGGTTGTTAAGCGATGTTGGGGGCAAACACAGACGCACAAACATACACACACACACACACACACACATACATATATATATATATATATATATATATATATATATATATATATATATATATATACATGTATACGACGGGCTTCTTTCAGTTTCTGTCTACCAAATCCACTCACAAGGCTTTGGTCGGCCCGAGGCTATAGTAGAAGACACTTGCCCAAGGTGTTACGCAGTGGGACTGAACCCAGAACCATGTGGTTCGAAAGCAAGCTACTTACCGCACAGCCACTCCTACGCCTATGTATGTATGTATGTGCTGGGTATGACATTAAACTGCATCTGGTGGTGAGGCTCCAGATCGGGAGTTCTGGCGCTGTGGGGAGCGTGGAGTCACCCCTTAATTGCTATTACTCCCAGGGCCGTTCTGACCCAGAACGGTAGTATCTGTCAGGGTTCCATCAATGGTTTAGATAGATTTTCCAGGGGTAGACAAAGCTCACCTTATTTTTGACAAAGCCACGAGGCTGGCAGCTCTTCCGGAAGAAAGATCCTCTTGACATAAAACGTGCAGTTAAAATAATGCCAGTCATTGTGTAATGTTTGTCATCGGAACCTATTATGACGATAGAGAGCGTAACAAAAGTGATGGACTAGCTTTTAACACTTAAATTCAATGACGTACCAATGTTTCATTATAAATTTCATTTTTTGGATGAATATAAGAGGCCATTATCTGACATGACGAGGTAACCATTATGTATGTATGTATGTATGCATGTATGTATTATGTATGTATTATGTGTGTGTGTGTGCGTGTGTAGTAGTAAAAGAATATTCTAAGTATCCCAGGTTGTAACCCACCTGTGGCTTTGTAGCAAAAGAAATCTATACTAATTATGCCTTTTAAAGTGGCTAGTTGGTAGAATCGTTACCGTTTCGGGCAAAATACTTAACGGCACTTCGTCTGTCTTTACGTTCAGAGTTCGAATTCTACCGAGGCTGACTTTGCCTTTCATCCTTCCAGGGTCGATAAAATAAGTACCAGTTGAACACTGAGATGGTTGTAATCGACTCATCCCTAGTCCAAAATTGATGGCCTTGTGTCAAAATTTGAAATCAATATTAAATATGCCTTTAAGGCGTCGAGTTGGTAGAATCGTTAGCACAATGCTTAGCGGCATTCCGTCCGTCTTAACTTTCTAAGTTCAAATTTCGCCGAGGTAGACTTTGTCTTTCATTCCTTTCGGGCTTAGTAAAATAAGTACCAATTGATCACTGGGGTCAATGTAATCGACTTACCCTTCTCCCGAAATCGTTGGCCTTGTATCAAAATCTGAAACCAATATTAATGATGCCTTTAGAGGCATTTCGTTCATTACGTTCCGAGTTCATATTCCGCCGAGGTCGATTTTGCCTTTCATCCTTTCGGGGTCTATAAAATAAGTACCAGTTGAACTCCGATCTTGCTGGCCATGAGCTAAAATTTGAAACCATTATTAATTTTGCTTAATTTAGTGTGGTGAGTTGGCAGACTTGCTAGTGTCGTAGGAACATTGTACCACTTCTATACGTTCTGAGTTCAAATGCAGCCCAAGTAAACTTTAGCATTATTCCTCCCAGACTCAATAAAGAGAAATGTTTATTATTCCCTTCCAGAAGAAATTTTAATTACTGAAGAAAAAAAAAAAAAAAAAAAAATTTATTCCTTCTTTTATCTCATATTTTTTGTATAATTAGTTCTCTGTGTGCTATAAGGCACATAAGATCTTTCCAGCCCACCCTGTTTCCTGCCGCTGTTCTGGTCTCGTTCCAGCTTCTCCACCCTTCTCCTCGTCCTTCGCCATGTAGTTTTAGGTTGCCCTGCTGCTCTTTTTCCCTCAGACCGCCACTTAAGTGCCACCGTACAATTGCTTTCTCTATCTTGCCTGAGGACGTGTCCGATCCAGTCCCAGTGTGTGTCTTATTACGTCACTGATCTTGTTGATGCCCATCGTCTGTCAAAATTGTGTCATTTTGGACATTTTGCAGCCACTTGATGTCGAGCATTCTCCTTAAGCACGTGAATTGGAAGCTGTTCGTTGTTCTTTTTTCTCTCATTTTATACAATTACAGCATTCTTTTGTATATGAATAATTTAATTATATTTCACCCCATTCGAAATGTTTGTTTTCATTGATATTCTTGTATTCTTTTACTTGTTTCAGGGATTTAGTTGAAGAAATCGACCCCAGGACTTATTTTTTGTAAGCCTAGTAATTACTCTAACGATCTGTTTTGCTGAACCGCTATGTTACGGGGACATAAACACACCAGAATCGGCTGTCAAGCGATGGCGGGAGTACAAACACACACACACACACACACACACACACACACACACACACACACACACACACACACACACACACACACACACACACACACACACACACGCACCAAAACGAAAATAACCAGTGAGATCCGTGAAGGTAGAATCCAAAAGAGTACGAAGATCCAGGTGGAGTGCTGATATGTAGAGGAAGAGAGAGATGCTGAAAGTTCTAGAAGCGGTTAAGATATACAAGACCAAGGGAGTAGGAAGTTCAATCACGATCAAACTGGGGTAACCACGTGAGAGTATAATATATAGTTCAAATTTATAGAAAAACAAAGAAGAAGACAGATGTAGGAACAACAAGCAAGTATATTAGTTTGACGCTCAGGAAGAATAGAAGAGTCTTTTACGTTTCGAGCCTACGCTCTTCGACAGAAAGGAATAAGAGGAAACAGAGAGAGAATGAAAACAACGTGTTGAGTTCAGTGGTCCATTATTTGTCATGTTGGACCACTGAATTCAACACGTTTTTTTCATTCTCTTTCTATTTATTTCCTTTTATTCCTTTCTATTCAAAAGCGTAGGCTCGAAACGTAAAAGACATTTCCATTTTTCCCAAGCGTCAAACTAATACACTTGCTTGTTCCTACACCTGTCTTCTTTGTTTTTCTATAAATATGAACAATATATATATATATATATATATATATATATATATATATATATATATATATATATATATATATATGTATTATGGGTGTGTGTGTGTATTTGTCCCCGTCATCGCTTGACAACCGATGATGGTATGTTTACACCCACGTAACTTAGCGGTTCGGCAAAAGTTATCGATAGGATAAGTACTAGGCTTACAAAGAATAAGTCCTGTGGTCGACTTGTTCGACTAAAGGCGGTGTTCCAGTATGGCTGCAGTCACTTTATTTCACCTTGCTCCAGTCCACTCAGCTGGCAAAAATGGGCAGTATGTATATTTCAAAGGGCCAGCCTTCTCCTATCTGTGTCATGTTGAATCTCCCTGAGAACAACGCTAAGTAAGGGTACGCGTGTCTGTGGAGTGGTCAGCCTCTTTCACACTAATTTCTCGAGTAGGCTATTCCGTTGAGCGGGATCGACTGGAACACTCATCATCACAATCGACAGAATGCCAGTTCCTTCTATGTATTTATATATGTACAAGGGCGTATTTGTGCGTATATATGTATGAATATAAATATATATATATTTTCTCGAACCGTCTCTGATGAAGGGATATATAAAATATCCCGGGAACAGCTGTAAGAACTTCTCTTTATAAATGTTCTGAAAACTATTCGCAGCCTTCGATTTTTTGTCTCATTCTGTTAATATATATATATATATATATATATATATATATATATAAGCAAATTAACACCAAATATACAGTGCGTGTGTTTTTATTGGCTAAACTGGCAATATGACCATCCCCAAGTACAACAACATATATATATATATATATATATATATATATATATATATATATTTATATATATATATGTGTGTGTATATATATATATATATATATATATATATATATATATATATATATATATATATATATATTAACAGAATGAGACAAAAAATCGAGACAAAAAATCGAAGGCTGTGAATACTTTTCAGAACATTTATAAAGAGAAGGTCTTACAGCTGTTCCCGGGATATTTTATATATCCCCTCATCAGAGACGGTTCGAGAAAATGTTTATCTGTTAATTTCTATATATATACATGTTTAATACACGACCTACGTTGGACTCCTCTTTCGTATCATTATTGAACCTGGATTGGACCTTAACAATAGTCTGTCCATAGCACTTACTCAGCATTACCTGACACCTTTGGGTCTTATTGACACCATTACCTCTCATAACCCCTATATATATATATATATATATGGGAGAATATACAAATAATAACAACAGACGAGGACAGGTGGTGTAAATAACAAAAGTATATATTAGTATGACGCTCGGGAATACGGAAAGTCTTTGACGTTTCGAGCTACGCTCTTCAACAGAAAGAATACGGAGACAAGGAGAAAAACACGGAGAAAAAAAATTGAATAGTGTTCAGTCAACGGTCAATAATACAAATATTATGTGAATATATGCATATATATACGTACATATATGTACATACCTACATCTACATGTATATATAGATGCATATCTGGGTACAGGACGTTGCAAAAAAACGTGGA